>NC_056530.1:9825176-9847526 GCF_019175285.1 Sceloporus undulatus
TGAAATTCTGATTCTAGATTCCGACTGCTCAAAGAGCCTTGTCTTTGGGCAATAGTGCCAGAAATAATGGTATTGGGAGTGTTGTGCAGAAAGGCTATTATAAAGGCCTAGACAAAATGTCACCATGCTTTGCAAGCTTTGCTCTTTTGTGTAAGATGCCACTATCCTTTGAGGCATTTTGTGCCATGGGATATTAAGGAAAATTACTTGCATGTACATTGTAAAACGCTTATATTGATGCTTGCAGGACCACATCATGTTTAATTACATCTGTGAAGATGTTTACCCATTCACTCACGCGCTACATTTGTTTTCGTACATTAGCTACTGTAGATAGGCTTTAATCTGACTGGTTATTCCCATAAGAATAGACCTTTTGGAGCCCATTGTTGAATGGGATAACTCAACGGTTATGTAAGATCCATTGTTTCGGTGATGCTTGTTGGGAAACTAAAACCCAGGTTGGTGGGGTGGGTTAAGTGTTGTACTAAGAGTCTGGAAGTCAAAGGTTGAAGTTCCTGCTCAGCCAAGGAGGTCCACTGGGCAAGTCATGCTCTTTAGCCTTCGAAGGCAATCCTTTAATTAATTCAGAAATGACTTGAAGATATGCAACAACAACAATATCTACCAATTTTAGGCCTCATTACCACTACCTTTTAAACTGGATCACAATTAGGTTTGAACCGGTTAAAACGATCCTGGCTTCCACTTAAATCGAATGGCGGAAGTGATTCAGCGAAGGGGGCCATGCACCAGACCCATTTCACCTGCATCTTTTTTATGCTGATTTTCCCCACATCTTTTTGGATAAACCAATTCTGCGCAAGTGTGAACCAGATGCGGATCGGAATCGATTTACATTTGCCCTTCGGCCAGCTGGAGCGGGTCCATTTTGAATCGATTTATGCGTGAATGTGAACCACAAGTGGGTTATTTTGGAGAGGGAAAATGTGATCGGGGCAAATGTAGTGGGAACCACGCTTCGCTGTCAAATCGATCCATTGATTCGGATTGCACACCTATTTATTTGTAAGTGGGAATGAGGCCTTAGTTAGGAGTACCAGTAAGACTCAGATATTTATACTTATAAAACAGACCTTCCTTCCTTCCTTCCTTCCTTCCTTCCTTCCTTCCTTCCTTCCTTCCTTCCTTCCTTCCCTCCCTCCCTCCTTTTTAGAATGGTTTAACTGAAAAGGAAATTATACTTTATTCTTTGCCTCCTCAGATTGGTCGCATATTCTTTTCATGCTATCATAATTTAATGATCAGACTATAACCCAGATGAGATTTACCAACCAACTGATATGGAAGCCCCTAGACACCACTGGATATACTGGATATATACTAGTGATTTACACTGGATCAGAAAGAATCCCCAACCCACAACTTCCTAACAAAAACAACGGTGTGAGCCTCAAACTGGACGAATAAAAGTTGGGGTTACAAGAAGTGGGTTTTTCTGTGAGTGCTACTAAGCTCTCATCATCCAAACAACATCCTAGGGTCAGAATTACTGGATCTGAACAAAGTCTTAGTTGCATTCACTAAATCTCACCTGGTTGATCTCATGGGTCTAATAAAAGTCCAGCATAGATGGAAGCCTGGAGATGCAAGTCTGGAGTTATCCCAGCTTCATCCTGGGACACTTATGTCCACAGCGGCGCATCCTTTGCTTCCAGGTCATGTGGCAAAGTCTAAGTTGCAACTTGGCTAATTCTGTTTTGCTTACTCTAAGCATAAATTGCCAGGGAACCTCTTTTTCCACATGATCCAACTCATAGGTGCTTTCTGCACCGCCATTTGGGACGTCCTCCGGACGTCCCATTTTAAAAAAGGGGCATCTCTTATAGACGCCCCTGGGCCTAGTACGGACTCCGTCCGTACAAGATGGCGCCGGCCCTTCTACATGGCCGGCGCCATCTTTGCGTATCGGACGCTGAGCGTCCGTACGCGTCGCACCGCTTGTGACGTAGCAAGCGCGCCCCTGGCGCCTCGCTACATCGCAAACGCGACGGAAAAAGAAGCTCCATTTTGGAGCTTCTTTTCAGTCCGCGCGGGAGTCGGGCCATGTGAAGGCTCCGACTCCCCCGCGGACCTACTGGCAGCGGCGGTCTGTACCCCGCCATAATTTCTTATCTCAAAAGTAAATGCGGCAGAATGAGCTTGGGGTTGTAACTACTTTGTCCTAAATGAGATCAGCTGAGCAATTAAATCTCTTAGATATTTCTGGTCCCCCACCCCATGACATCTCTTTGCGGCTTGGCAACTAGCGAACGAAGCTTTGGAAGGGCTACTCAGAAAGACTCTTGCAGATTGTGCCATTTAAATGCTTATATGGATTCTTTTTTTAAAAATCATATCTTCATTCATTTTCATACTTCTTATCCATTTCACATACAGTGTCCTTTATACATTCGTCAATACAAGGTTATTTCCATTTATCTTCCCCTTAACATAATTTCAGTCCCTCTTTTCCAGTTACTAGCATGGTGCAGTGATTGAGCATTGGACTATAAATCCGGAGACCAGGGTTCGATTCCTGGCTCAGCCATGAAACCCACCGAGTGACCCTGGGCAAGTCACATTCTCTCAGCCCCATAGGAAGGCAATGGCAAAACCTCCTCTCAACAACTCTTGCCAAGAAAAATTAGGGTTGCCCTAAGTCAGAAATGACTTGCAGACACACAGCACAAACACACACAAACTTACATTGGACAAAGTCTTGGAGAGGCATAGATTTGCTGCCACCTCCAGATGAGAACATATGGGATCCGGGTATTAGGTCTTTGGGTTTCTCAAAGGACTTCTTTGGTACTTTTTCACACAGAGGAATGTATCACCGCCCCAAAAGAAGAAGAAAGGAGGGGCAATCCAAATATGTAAGCAATTGCGTAGTATCTTATCACACACAGAGGCAAACACAGCGTCCATCTGAAAGAGAAAGCAGTGCGAGTGCGAATGAACTCATTCCATGAGTACGTACCCATTGACTTCTTGATTTCAAATTAGCGTGTTTGCACAGGTGCAGGAAGGACAGGCTCCCATGGCCAACAGTAAGCCCATGATCGAATTGGAGACGCATTTAATACTAACGCAAAGGCGAATTGACTGTGAATTTGCAGTGGAAAAAGATTTATAAATTCGCTAGTTTTCCAAGTTCATCTATTCCTGGGATGTGTCACAATTGCATTTGGATTGCCTAACATTTGTGTGCGACGTCGTTTGAAAATCTTTGGCAAAATTACATGAAATACACTGGATTAACCTTTGGTTAACCTTCCAATTTTCCCCATGTGATGAAGTCCAAAGTTCCTACTGAATCCCCCTCCTGTTTGAATAGGGAAAGCAAGAAAGACAAAATGTATGTATGGTGCTGTGTTGGTGAACCTATGGCACTAGTTCCAGAGGCGGCACTCAGAGCCCTCTCTGTGGGCACACACGCCATCACCCCAGCACAGGGTTCACCAGAGTTTGTTACTAGAAAGCCAGAGGGTTGTGGCACTTTGTGATAAATAAGTAGATTTTGGGTTGCTGTTTGGGCACTCAGTCTCTAAAACGTTTGCCATCACTGGATGGTGTATCAGAAAGGAATGAGGTTCTTCTCCAGAAAATGGCTTTCAACTATCTCTGGTATTTTGGAATGACCCTGATGGTAAGAATAGAAACATTGCAAGAATACCGGAGCGTCATTCTTTCCATCATTGACACTATGGAATCATTTTGTATTATTTTATGACTCCTTCTTCCTATTTTCAGCTATGTCAGCAATGAGCCATCATCACGTTCAGCACTCATCTTCATGTGCTTCAGGAGATTTAGATGATTGAGATAACCTGACCTAAAGGGTGTGCTCCTCGGGCACCTTCAGAAGAAAGGAGTCCACCAATGGACAAATTACATTCGACTGGAAGTCCTACCAATACAAAATATTGTATTCACCAGAGCTTGTCATTACCTGGATTTATAAACCTCAAGACTAAATAATAGCATTGCGTCCCTAAAATGCTTGCTCAGGTGTCTCATTTCCTTCCCAAAGTAGGCCATGCATTATAGCATAGATCAATAACTAGTACGTGTTTTGTCTGACTTCATGGTTGACCTTTGAGATTCCAAATAGGGATTGCATATCATCTGATGGAGAGAAGGTGTTGTTAGCCCAAATCCTGTTGTTATCCCACCTGCAGTAGACCTATTGAATCAAATGGGTTTATCTGCATATTGACTTTCTGTTCAACAAACAATTTAATGGATTTAATTTAGCTGGGACGAGAGATGACAAGAAAATACAAAAATATTAGAGAAAAGGTGGAAACTGGGTTTCTCGTGTGTCAGGAAACCCTATCAAATGGTGCATCTGCATTGCAGAAATAACTCAGTTTGACACCATTTTAAGTGCTGTGGCCCCTTCCTATAGAATTCCAGGAATTGGAGTTTTACAAGGTCTTTACCTTTCTCTGCCAAAGATTGCTGGAGACTCACAAAACTACAAATCCCAGGATTCCGTAGGATGGAGCCATGGCAACTAGAGTGGTGTCAAACTGAATTATTTCTATAGTGTGGAAGCACTTCTGCCAGTATAGGAGTGCACAACTAAAACATTCCTGAAAGACGACAATATAACCTCTGTTTAAATACCTCCAAAGAAGCTAAGACACCCCCTCCCCAACTTCCAAGGCGACTGATTCCATTTTCAAACAGTTTTAAGATTAAAAATATTAACCCTAATGTTCAAATGGAATCTCTTTTCTTACGATTTAAATCCATTGGTTTGTGTTCTAGTCTCTGGAGCATCCAAAACAAAGTTTGCCTCATCTTCTACCTGGGATCCTTTCAAATACTGAAATCCGTTTATCGTATTGCCTGTTAGCCCTCTCTTCTTCAGCATCGTAGTCTCACTTCTGTTCTCCCCAAAATGGTGTCTCTCTTTTATTGGAAGGACTCTCTATCTCTAAATATAGATGTACAGTCATCTTGACAAGATCTGAAGGCCCCTCCATCCAGGACAAATAATACATCAATGTTATGGGGGAAAAAGTGAGGTGGGAAATGATATGTAGGATCTGGAAACCATGCCTTATGAATAGTGCAACTCTATTCTGCTTTGGTCAGGTCCCACCTGGAATATTGTGTCCAGTTCTGGGCACCAGAATTTAAAAAGGATGTTGATTAACTGGAGCCAGGTGTCCAAAGCAGAGCGACCAAAATGGTGAAGGGTCTGGAAGCCATGCCCTATGAGGAATGCCTTAGGGAGCGGGGTATGTTTGGCCTGGAGAAGAGACGATTAAGAGGTGATATGATAGTCCTGTTTAAGTATTTTTAGGGTGTCATATTGAGGATGGAGCAAACTTGTTTTCTGCTGCTCCAGAGAATAGGACATGGAGCGACGGATACAAGCTACAATAAAAGACATTCCAGCTAAACATTAGGAGGAATTTCCTGATAGTAAGAGCTGTTCAACAGTGGAACACTCTCTCTCAAAAAATTATGGAACTGCCTTCTTTATAGGCCTTTAAACAGAGGCTGTATGACATCTATAGGGGATGCTTTGATTGAGAGTTCCTGCATGGCAGGGGTTTGGACTGGATGGCCCTTGGGGTCTCTTCCAACTCTTGCATTATATGATTGTATGGTTCTGTGATTATAATATACAATGCAAGTGTTCTCTAGGGTGCTCCACAGAAAGCCACCTACAACCTTCTGTTTTGTCCCCCAAAATTTCCTCCGATGTTGGGCTCATGCAGTTCAATAGGATGAATGGCTGCTGAGGATGTGTAAATAGCCATCCAAGCATGGAATTAAATCCATTTCCCTGCCTTGTTAACATGAAATAGGATGAGAGGGTGTCGACGGGCATTGTTTGCTGAGTTAACACTCAGATGCCTTTGATAAACTAATAGCCCCAAAGAAAGGAGGAAGAAAAACTAATTAAAGTAATTAGGACGTTACATGTGAGGGAGCGAGCATGACCTAACTGGGACGATAATTAATTAGATTGTAAGATCTCATACACAAAGGGTGTCTCATAATCGAAGGACAGCCCCAGAAATGGTATAAAAGGACTGTCCCTTCGACAGTCGTCCAGCATCATCACTTGATTCCACTCCTTCAGAAACCTAGTAAGTGCTGTTGCAATCAAGTCTGCTTTGTAAGTCTGGAGGACTCTTTGGGTATTGTTTTCTCTTCTATGGTTCAGGAGCTGAATTTTGAAAGCATCTTACGGATGTTTTTTCTTTTAAATATTTCATTTTCTGGTCCTTGTTCATCTGAGCGATTGTTGGCCATAGGCTTAAGGGAAAGACCATGGCTAATAATCTCACAGCTTGCGAAGTATGATTTGCCATATGCATATGTAGTAAGAACTAATGTTTCCTTCTCTTTGGTGCTTCTCCTCCTACGAAGTACTGAAATGCTAGAAATTTAGCTTAGACAAATTGTATGCTACATTTTGGGATGCTGGTTCGGTGGGTGAAATATTCGGCCTGAGCTCAATGCTTAGCCTTGACTAGAACAGATCTGTTGAACCATAGCAGACCAATTGAATTAGTAAGTTCAACAGTTTTACACAAGCTTCCTTGTGTCCGTTCCAGTTGATACTCACAATTGAACGTAAGCCTAGATCCAGCTGAAAGGAACAACTGATGAGTTTTGCTGTGTCTACCTAAAACAATGAGTCGCAATCTTTGGTCCTCCAGATGCTTTGGACTTCAGCTCCCAGTACTCCTCATTATTGGCCAAGTTGGTGGAGGCTTCTGGGAGCTGAAGTCCAAAACACCTGGAAGACCTAAGGTTGGGATCATTGATGTAGAAGATCATCCCCTGAATTCTTTTGATCATCCCCAGCTAGAGCAGACCCAGTGAATCAATTGTTGACTGATGAGTCAAAACGCAGGTACAACCCACTGGGTCTACCTTAGTTAGGGCAACTTTAATGCTTATTGCACTATCAGCAGTGTAGGGAGGTTGTAGGAAAGGTAACATCTACTAAATATCAAGACATATATCCTATTGCTGAGCATTTTCCATCAGTTGAATAGTCTGTTTTGAAGTGAGTGGGTAGGTGGAGATTTACTGGCATAGGATGGGCTTGCCACAGACATGGATGTGACTCTAACGCTGACGTCCTGGACACTTTTGTTTCATAGTATTACTTTAAGTCAGCACATATAGATCTGGGCTGCGAGCTTATATTCTAGGGATCTCTAGGCCCTATAGTGTGTCTCCTAGATGACATATGGGTGGACCTAGAAATTCCTTGAAAGATCACTTGTTTAGGCATTTTTAGGTCCTCCAGAACAATTCTATGGCCAATGTCAGGCAGATGTTGCCCACACAGTTGTGCTGGAAGACTTAGAGATTTCTAGAGAGGTGTTCTCTCAGGTTAAAAAAAATTGCAGTTAGAATCATAGAGTTGGAAGAGACCACAAGGGACATCCAGTCCAACCCTATTCTGCCATGCAGGAACTCTCAATCAAAATATACCCAACAGATGGCCATCTAGCCTCTGTTTAAATACCTCCAGAGAAGGAGACTCCACTGCTCTCCAAGGAAGGAGTGTGTTCCACTGTCCAACAGCCCTTACTGTCAAGAAATCCCTCCTAATGTTGATGTGGAATCTCTTTTCCTAGAGCTTACATCCATTTCTCTGAGTCCTATTCTCTGGAGCAGCAGAAAACAAGCTTGCTCCCTCCTCTCAATATGACATCCCTTCAAGTATTTAAACAGGGCTATCATATCACTTCTTAACCCGCTTTCACAGGGCTTATGTACCCCTAACTCCAGAGAAGGCCCATTGTATGTCAGAAGAAGATGTTTGTTCAGATTGTCTTGACTCCATGTTGTGTCATTTCAGATCCAAATCCTCTTCCTTTAAACAAGATGACTAACGTCAAGATCCAGTCCAGCTGTGACACAGGTTGTGGCCAAGGCTTCTCCTCTGGGAGCTGCTCTGGGGACTACAAACACAGACCCCGTCGGCATAGTACTGGAAGCTGCTCTGGAGGTTACAGACAACGCATCTGTTATTCACCTATCAATAGCTGTGGTTATGGTGGCTACGGTTATGGTGGCTGCGGTTATGGTGGCAGGGGTAGTTACGGAGGCCAAAGTGGATGTATAACCTTCCAGCCAATAAGCACCGGTTGTGGTAGTATTTGCTACCAGCCACGTTGTGGTTATGGCAGTGGTTACTTCCAGCCACAACGTTGCAGCGGCTATAATTATGGCATTTGCCACCAGCCAATACGTTATGGTTATGGCAGTGGTTGTGGTGGTTTTCGTTCTGGAAGTTACTGCCAGCCACTGAGCAGCTATGGCCGAGGCTGCTATGATGGTTATGGCTATGGAAGTTATGGTTGTGGTGTGCGTGATATCTTTGGCCCTTGCTACCGGCCATACAGTGGTTATGGTTCTGGATGCAGGCGTAGCAGCATCTGTTACGACTCCAGCAACTAGAGTCCCACATTCCCTTGCATCTTCATCCGAAGGAAAAACTACTACGCGGACCCAGCTGACCCAAAGAGAAGATATCCAAAAAATGCAACTTCGTCCCAAAAGAAAATCCGACACAGAGACAACAAATTATAATGGAGATGGCTAGGTGTGGTTGTTAAGAAATGCTGGGCCTTCAAGGATTCCCAGACAAATTGATGGAGGCTCAGGACTTCTTCCAACCCAACCAAGCCTGCATAGATTGATTCAAACTGTTCTTTACTTGTAATTAATGACCTGCAGAGAATGATTTGTATGTTCAGAAAGGCCCACTGACTGTCTACTGGAAGTGGCCTTTGGCAATGGAAACATCCCTCAGGCCTTCGCTTGTGTTGTATTACTCAGAGTCGTGCCTGCAATTGTGTAACCTAGTTTCTCTGCTCCCAAATTAATTAAAAACATAAAAGCTTGCTTTGCATCTCAGCTCTGGTCTCCTGGTTTTGTGTTATTGTTTGTGTTTAATGGGATTCTCAATCCACTGCTCTAATGTGTTTAGTGGAGTTCTCACTCCACTTTTTTACAGGCAGATAGTGGCCTAAACTCACAGAATCATAGAGTTGGAAGAGACCCCAAGGGCCATCCATTCCAACCCCATTCTGCCATGCAGGAACTCTCAGTCAAAGTATCCTTGACAGATGGCCATCCAGCCTCTGCTTAAAGACCTCCAAGGAAGGAGACTCCACCACTCTCCAAGGAAGTGAATTCGACTATTGGTCCCAACTAGAGCCACTGAATCAATGGGATCTTCCTAGGTTTTGATTCTCCATCCAACAGTTGATTCCCTAGGTTTATTCTAGGTAGGGATAACCAACAGGACTCTAGCCAACGTGAATTTAGATATGAAACTGAACTTAGACAGTGCCAAAATACAATGCAGAAATAGAATCCATATAAAATAGGGTGGGGTGTATGTAAATTAATGAACTACAACTCACAACATTTGCTTTGGTCAGGCCCCACCTGGAATATTGTGTCCAGTTCTGGGCACCACAGTTTAAAAAGGACGTGGAGAAACTGGAGCCATGTGTCCAAAGGAGGGCGACTAAAATGGTGAAGGGTCAGGAAACCATGTCCTATGAGGAATGCCTTAAGGAGCTGGGGATGTTTACTCTGGAGAAGAGACAGTTAAGAGGTGATATGGTAGCCTTGTTTAAATACTTGAAGGGATGTCATATTGAGGAGGGAGCAAGCTTGTTTTCTGCTGCTCCAGAGAATAGGATATAGAGCAACGGATGCAAACTGCAGGAAAAGAGATTCCAGCTCAACATTAGGAGGAACTTCCTGAGAGTAAGGGCTGTTCAACAGTGGAACACAATCCCTTGGAGATTGTGGTGGATTCTCCTTCTTTGGAGGTCTTTAAGCAGAGTCTGGATGGCCACATGTCAATGGGGATGCTTTGTTTGAGAGTTCCTGCATGGCAGAATGGGGTTGGACTGGACGGCCCTTGTGGTCTCTTCCAACTCTATGATTCTATGATTCTATGATTCATTACCTGGCTGAACCTGATGGGAACTTGAGTTCAAAGCAATTGAAGGGGCTTAAGTTTTCCATTTCTCCTGCACAGAATACAATATCTGTTAAGTGGTCAAGTGGGCAATACTGTTTTCCTCTGCTTTGAGTTCAGGCACTTGTGGGCGTCCAGATGCTCTTGGGATGATGTCCATCCATCTATCCTCCATCCTAGCCAACATCCCCGGTGGTGAGGGCAGATGGGAGCTGAAGTTCAACAGCAGCTGGAAGGCTTCAGGTTGATCATTCCAAAGCCCACCAAAGTCTTAAAAGTGTCACTATAGCATAAAATAATTTGAAATAATATGAAACTCTTCTAGAAAATGGCTACATAGCTTGAAAAACCCACAAAAAATTATGGATGCCGGCCATGAAAGCCTTCGACTTCACAAATACGAAATGTAATTGCTAACACAATTGTGAGGCATCAGAACCTCCAGAGAGTTGTTCATATACGCCATGTTAATCCCTGTGTCTCTCCATCCGCCCCCAGACAAGGCCCTAGTTGCAATACAACATAAAGCAATGATGTGAAGTTGAAGGCTTTCATGGTCGGCGTCCATAGTTTTTTGGATCTTTTTTCAGGGTTACGTGGCCATATTCTAGAAGAGTTTATTCCTGACGTTTTGCCAGCATCTGTGGCTGGCAACTTCAGACAATGCTGGCATGGAAGAGAGTGAGGTCATGCAATATATATACCCTATTCACTTCCATGGCAGCATTCTCTGAAGATGCCAGCCACAGCTGCTGGCGAAACATTAAGAATAAACTCTTGTATTTTAACTATATATATTTGTTAAGGTTGTGACCCACCCTAACCAGATTTGGGGAAAGGGAAGGATATTTATCATTATCATAGCATCATTATTATTATCACTTGTTTTTTCTTTATATATCTTATAGAACATTTTTCTTTAAAAATATATAAAATATGATTTAACACCATCTAGTCTCATACTTCATCTGTATCCATTCTCAGATATAGGATGGGGACACCTGGCGAGATGAAAATACACGTGAAAGGAACTAGAGTCCAAGTAGAACCACGAGTTAAACAGGAGTCAACAGTGTGATGAAGCAGCTAAAAAGGCCAATGCAATTTAGGCTGTATCAATAGAATATAAGTGCCTAGATCAAGCGAAGTAATAGTGCCACCTATTTGCTCGGGTCAGGCCCCACCTGGAATATTGGTGTCCAGTTCTGGGCACCACAATTCAAAAAGGATGTGGAGAAACTGGAGCCATGTGTCCAAAGGAGGGAGACTAAATGGTGAAGGTTCAGGAAACCATGTCCTATGAGGAATGCCTTAGGAGCTGGGGATGTTTACTCTGGAGAAGAAAAGTTAAGAAGTGTATTGATAGCCCTGTTTAAATACTTGAAGGATGTCATATAGGGAGGAGGGAGCAAGCTTGTTTTTGCTGCTCCAGAGAATAGGATATAGAACAACAGATGCAAAACTGCAGGAAAAGAGATTCCAGCTCAACATTAGGAGGAACATCCGGACAGTAAGTTCGACATGGAAACAACTCCTTCCTCGAGTGTAGTTTTAGTCCCTTCCTTAGAGGTCTTCAAACAGAGGCTGGATGCCATCTGCCGAGGATGTTTTGATGAGATTTCCTGCATGGCAGAATAGAGTTGAACTGGATGGCCCTTGTGGTCTCTTCCAACTCTATGTTCTATGATTCTCTTGACTCCATCAGACGAGTTCAGCTGGACAGATCCATCTTGTTAACAAAAATATCCTTTTCCCCCCCTTCTTTCGTTGATTATTCTCTTGTTCAGCTACATTTTTGGAGGGAATGCCTCCAAAGGGAACTTCGTCAGCAGAATTGAAAATTGTATTTAAATGTAACACTTAAAAAAAATAGCTCTCATCACATTGTGTAATAAAAGGGAGGTTTGTCTAAATATGAATCACCCATTCCACACTTTCTGGACCACATCAGAAAGGGACAGATTTTGACGATCAGGGAAACATCCTGAGCTTGCAGTGAATCTTTGGAAGGAGAAAAAAAATGGATTCAGGATCACTCACACAGCTTTAAAAACATGCAAATCATCTGGATAGAGGTCAAAAATGTGCCAAAGCAGATGTTAGGGGGTAAAATATTTTAAAATGTGTGGATTGGTAATAATTGCATATTTTGGGGGGAAACGTGTGCAAACAGATACTCATGTCCTTTCAGGACAAGGCAGAATAGACATTGCATAAAACCCGGAAATGTCAGGAATAACCTCTTCTAGACATGGCCACAAGCACCAAAAACCCACAAAACCACATTTTCTGCGTACACTGCAAAGAAAATATCATTTCCTTAGTGGAAAGCTGTTTTCGTACAGAAAGCCATGACAGGTGAATTTTGCGCAGAATAAGTCCCAGTGTGCAAGTAGCTTTGAGATTGCTATAAAACCCAGGAAGAGCTTACATTTTGCTGATCGGCATACTCTTAATAATAAAATGATTTTCTCTTTTTAATTGTGTCTTTTTAACTTCTTAGATACTTTTTGTGAAATGTCAGCCTGCCACTAGTGGATGACTGCAGAATGGCAGCGATCTTAAGTCTATAATTATCAATGATTTCTTTTAAAAGGTTGCCATGCTCAAAAGGTCGGCAGAGGGAGCAAAGCCTAAGAGATGTGAATCCAGAGATAATCTGGTTTAATGCATAAAATTGAGGGTTTGTTGCAATGACGTGGAGGACAGAATTGGGAGAATACTTATCAAATTTGCAGATGACACACCAAATTAGGAGGAATAGCAATACTCCGAGGACAGGATCAAAATTCAAAATGACCTGAATAGACAGAAAAGTTGGGCCAAAGCTAAAAAATGAATTTCAACACGGAGAAATTAAGGTATGGCACTTAGGCGGAAAAATGAAATGCCAGATACAGGATGGGGGAAACCTGGCTGAATGAAAACTACAGTGAAAGGGATCTGGGAGTCCCAAGTAGACCACAAGATGAACAGAGTCAACAATGTGATGCAACAGCTAACAGGCCAAGTGCGATTTTAGGCTGCATCAAATAGAAGTATAGTGTCTAGATCAAGGAAGTAATAGTGCCATTCTATTCTGCTTTGGAGAGGCCTAGCCTGGAATATTGTGTCCAGTTCTGGGCTTCAAAATGCAACAAGAGCATGGAAAACTGGAGCATGTCCAAAGGAGGGCGACTAAAATGGGAGAGGGCCTGAAACCATGCCCTATGAGGACTGGGGATGTTAAGCCTGGAGAAAAGAAGTTTAAATGATAGCCCTGTTTAAATACTTGAAGGGATGTCATATTGAGGGAGGGAGCAAGTTTGTTTCTGCTGCTTCAGACACTAGGACCAGGAGCAATGGATGTAAACTCCAGGAAAAGAGTCCACCTCAACATTAGGAGGAACTCCTCCCTGATAGTAAGGGCTGTCCGACAGTGAGACACAACCCTCGGGGTGTAGTGGAGTTTCCTTCTTTGGAGGTCTTTAAACAGAGGCTGGATGGCCATCTGTTGGAGATGCTTGGACTGAGAGTTCTGCATGGCACATTGGGGTTGGACTGGATGGCCCTTCGTGCTTTTCCAACCTAGGATACTATTATTCTATGCAGGGAGTTCAGGTATGGTTTAAGGCATCATGACCCACCTTTTATAGCACAATACTAACCATGTTTTTCTCAGACACATATCCCACTACGTTAAGTGTGACTTTGCATAATATATATATATATATATATATATATAGAGGGTTGCAGTCTTCATCACCCCTTTCCATTGGGCCTAAAAAGCCATTGATTATTATTATAAGCGTTTTGTCCTTGTCTTTAAGAAACAGGTTTGCAAGTCCCATACCCTTTAAACCCCACATTTTAAGTGTAAGCAGTCGCACCTATCCACCGTTTCGAACACTTGACAGGTGGTTGTTGGCATGTTGTGTGCTGTCAGTTGTTTTCTGACTTATGGTGGACCCTAACGGTGAACCTTCACAGGGTTTTCTTGGCAAGCATCTCAGAGGGGGTTTGTCATGCCATCTGAGGCTGGAGACAGTGTGACTGGCCAATATCACTCAGTGGGTTTACACGGATTTCAAACCCTGGTCTCCAGACTCACAGTTCAATGCTCAAACCACTACACCATGCTGGATCACAGTTTTTTTTCTCTTAGCAAGGAATATTCAGAGATGCAAGTTCCTTCGTCAAAAATATAACCTACAACACCTGGTATCTTTGGCCGTCTCCCATCCAAGTATAAAACAGGACTGACTTGCTTAGCTTCCATGATCAGACAGGATCTGGGTGCCTTTGGGGTATGTACGCCTTAAGAATACAAAGGCACCATCTAACAGACACGGACAGCCAAGCCTGAGCATTTTATCTGTCCTCCAAAATTTACCAGTCACTCTTCAAAAGCCATCTGAATCAAGGGCTGTCGCCACACCAGAAAGCACAGGAGTGCTTTAGTTGCATATTCCGGGGAGACTGACATTGGAACAACAACTGAAAAACATGCAAACATTTTCTCTGCCCATCACTGTCTGCAAAGAAACATCATTTCTATGTGGAAAGCCCTTGTTTCCGACACAAAGTGATAATGTGTGAATTTTGGGCGGAATAGGTCCCAGTGTGCGAATAGGTTTCAAAACAAACAGCATTTTTCACAGTCCGCGCAGCTTGAGAAGAACTTATTGAGGAATTCCATCCTTAGATGGAAATATTATTATGATGTTTGGGGGGGATGGTTGGAGTTTTGGGGGGTATGGTATTTAAAATTGATATGTGATTTATCTTGATATTCCGTGAGTGCTTTAATTCTTTCGAGAAAAAGCGGAATATAAAAAATAATATTTATAATTCTACTTATTATATTTTATTATTATTCAATAGGGCATGCAGTACTGTCTAACATAGAAGCTATGGAGCTTCGCACAGTTTAAAAAACCGATTACCGCTGGCTGATTGTCATTCGAACGGGTGCACTGGTTTTATCGCACGCGTTTTGCTGCCACCACCGCCGCCAACCATCCAGTAACATCCACCAGACATCCGAGTCCAGCCAGCTTCTTCTCGAAGCCGGGACCGTTCTCGGCTTGCAAATTTGCCAGCTGAGTGTGGCTTGCAGATGGGTTTAGGCGAGATGCAGTCGGGTGTATATTTTCCCTGCACAAATACTCGACTGCAATCCCGATTCAACTGTACAACTGGAGAGGTAAGTCAGGGGCTTAATTTGCAATGGGATAATCTCTTTAGTTTCATACCATTCTAACCTCTTAACTTGACCTTGCTGTGGACCACATCTTGAATCCTTTGACCCGCCCGATACAGACCGATTCTATCATTTGTCGATTGCTGGAATCGCCTCATAGGTAATTGATCCAACAGATCTAGTGGCTTTCATCTAATTGGGATCAACAGTAGGACTAAAACTACGTTTGTGTCTGCCACTAGTAACTCAAACCCTACAATTCAAAGATACATCCAGGTCAGTCTATGGAATCTGTATGTAGAGAGATATGCAGTACCTTGGAGTCACGAAGAAAGAAGTTGGCGCATGAGCTTTCCTAGACTTAAGTCTGCTTCTTCAGGTGCATTGGTGGAAGTAAAACTGAAATCTATGAAAGCTCATGCTGCCAACTTCCCCTTCAGTTAGTCTCAAAGGTGCAACAAGATCTCTCAACATACTAAAACCCACAAGTGAGGACAATATAAATAGTATCAACCAAGGTAGCCCAACAATCTGAAAGTAAGTCGGTTTAACAAAAAATCCCCCTCCATCATTTATGCCTACTTTCTGGTCCCCTCTTCTTTCTCTATTGTCTTTCCTGCCCTTAAGGCAGAGTCTGTCATCGAACCACCGGTCGGTGAATAAATATCAGCATCGCTCAGAAATGTCAACACTTACCTGGTGTCATAGGCAAGAACTCCTTCATTCAGAAATCCAGGCTCAGTACACATAAAAACTTATCTGAAACTACAGACTTCTCCATAGAGTTTGTCGTCGGTACGAATCAGTAAGCGTTGCAAACATAGTTAAAGCATATAAGTTTCAATTGTTAGCGGGGTATTTTTTCATTCCTCACAAAAGCAAACATGGTTTCCCTTCCTTTGTCCCAAAGGAACCTCCTCTCTCACACCGTACTTTCTCAAGAGACTGATCTTGGATCTCCCTTCCACACCTACTTGCTAACCACAAAGGAATGTGGCCAACACTTTGAGCAATTAATAACATGCTGCATGTCCCATCGACAACAGTATTTTATAACACACTACGAGCCAGAAAATACAAGCTAGATGCATTGAACTCCGAACCATAGGAGGCAAGCTGAAAGATACAAGCTCTCGACGCTGCATCTCAGATTCAGCATTTGATTCGCAAGTGTCTTATCAGATATTTTCCCCTTTACATCCCCAGTTATGCTTAGCTCATAAAAATAGTACCTAATGAGCTTGTTAGTAAAAACAACAACATTGCTCCACCGGCCCTCTCCCAAAGAAATAATATGGCTTGCCTCATCTTGGAACCATTAAACCTACACAACCACAGAATACTGGACAAGCTTGGAAACCATTTCAGAAAAGAAGACAAAGGTCCTGTCGCAAGGGCCAATGGCACCGGCCCCCCTTCCTAAAATCATATAACCCTAGAGTTGGAAGAGCCTCAAGGGCCATCCATCCAACCCCATCCTGCATGCAGAACTCTGAATCAAAGCATCCCGGACAGATGGTCATCCAGCCTCTGTTTAAAGACTCCAAGAGGGAGACTCCCACCAGTCTCCAAGGAAGGAGTGTGGTTCCGCTATCAACAGTTCTTACTGTCAGGGGTCTTCCTATGTTGAGGTGGAATCTCTTTTCCTGATTTTGCATCATAGCTCTGTGTCCTTGTTTCTGGAGCAGAAGAAAACAAGCTGCTCCCATCCTCAATGAGACAAACAGGACTACATATCACCTCACTCTAACCTTCTCTTCTCCAGGCTAAACATACCCAGCTCTCTAAGACTCCTCATATGGCGAGGCCATGTTCTGAGTTCCAAGATGAAGCAAAATTAAGCATGAAACTCACTCTAGAGCAGATTCGATTTATCGAAATGGAAGCGGAAGAAAATCGGCATAAAAAAGACACGGGTTAAATGGGTCAAGGCTGGATGACCATCTGATGGGGATGCTTTAATTGAGATTTCCTGCAGGGCAGAATGGGGTTGGACTGGATGGCCCTTGGGTGCCTCTTCCAACTCTCTGATTCTGATTCTATATGCCTGCCCTCTCAGAATTGTTTAAGCGATCAGATGAAGTTGGAACCAGGTGTTTTAAAACCAGTTCAAAATTGTTTCACGATCCAGTTTAAAAATAGTGGGAATGAGGCCACGACTAGTTTGACAAATAAAATATAGTGTAAAAGGAGACCCACTCTATCTTGGAATGAAACATAGTTTAGATTTAATATCTACACTGTAGTAACAATGCAGTTGGACACCACTCTAAGTGCAGTATTTTTCATCCTCGGAATCCTGGAACTGGTAGTTTTACAAGTGCTTTTAGCCATCCCGCCAAAGAGTATTGGTGTCTCCAAGTATAAGTCTCAGAATCCTGTAGTCTCAAACCATGACAGTTAGGTGTTAAAACATCATTATTTCTTCACTGCAGATGCATCCTCTGCATACAGTTCTACCAGTTTTGGTTCACTTGGAGCTGTAGTTTGGTGAAGGGCTTTGTATCTCTACTAGTCCAGTCCGCTCTCCCTGAAACCACTGGAGAGAGAATTGGAAATTTCTAATCAAATGTCAAATTTTCATGGAGGCGAAAGTGGCATCCACACTACTCGCAATTTTGTAAAGACGTCTTTAAGCAGAGGCGGGATGGCCATCTTTCAGGGATGCTTTGACTGAGATTTCCTGCATGCAGAATGGGGTTGAACTGGATGGCCTTTGCGGTCTCTCTTCCAACTTACGATTCTATGATTCTATGGTTATAGCAGAGCTATGGGATAAATTGAAATGGGAGATTTCTCCACCTAATAAGGAGGACAACATACCCCTAGACCAGTGATTCTCCAGTCTGTGGGTCGTGACCTTTTTGAGGGTCAAACAACCCTTCAACACAGTTTGCCTAAGACCACCGGAAAACACATAGTTCTGATGGTCTATAGGAACTGAGACAACACACATTTATGGCTGGGGTCGCCCACAATTGAAGGAACTGTAACAAAGGGTCACTGCATTAGGAAGGTTGAGAACCACTGCCCTAGACATTGCACTCAAGGTTAGATATGAGAACATGGAAAAAGGACTGTCAACCAAGAAAGACAATAAGTTCTCCACTTGGTTAGCTGATCCTTCATCTCCATCAAGATTTCACCGCTTTTCCCCCCTGGAGGAGTCAGGACGAAGGCCTTAAAAACGGACGCTTGGCCACCCAAAGACATTCCCAAGATGCACATGGCAATCTGGAGCTTGAGTTGGGTTTAGATCCTGTATCAACAACGAACAGTATGAAATTCAAACACCTGCATTTCTTGCAGTGGTCATAGCCAGCACATCTCAGCTTATGTTCTAACATCACCGATGATTGCTGGAACAACAGAAGCATCTTGTCATCTTTATGAAGCAGCATGTAATGCCGAGATAACATCAGCTCCGAGGGCGGCGGCTGTGTGCCGCTTCCTAGAAAAACAGAATCAAAGGATTGATACAGGCTGTGATCAGCATATGCAAAGGGATATTTAAAGTTACTCATAATGCAGAGTAGCTGCACCTGTCGTTACGATTGCTCAATATTTCCATCGGAGAAGTCTCCCGCCTTGTAAGCCTTTTCTTTTTCTTTCCCTCTCCCTTCTTCTCCTCCATTTCTTCCTTCTCCCCCTCTCTTCTTCCTCTACTTCTGACTTAGTTTATCCTCTGTCTCTCCTTCTTTTGTATTCTAACAGTGGTCCAGCTTGGATAGCTCCGAGCTGGTGATGATGGAATGAGTACTACTCCTCGATTTGTCAGTGCAAATGGTTGGTAAATTTCATTTGGTATTTTTTATAAAGACATAGCTACATATTATCATGGAATCATAGAATTGGAAGAGACAACAAGAGCCATCCGTTCAACTTCCAGCCATGCAAGAATATACATTCACAAACTCCCAAGAGATGACCATCTAGCCTCTGCTTGAAACCTCCTAAAATGGAGACTCTACCACACTCCAAGCAGTCTATTCCACGGTCAAATTGCTCTTATTACCCGGCATGTGATCCTAATGTTAAGTGGAATCTCTTCCCCATAGTTGGATCTCTTGCTCTGTGTCCTAGTCTTGTCTGCACTTGCCAGATTACTCTGGAGATCTCTGGATTCCAAGAAGATCTGGAACAACTGGGAACTTATTTAAATCTGTGTAAGAATGTTATACCAAAGGCTTGGTGCTAATGGGTCAACATTATGAGGTCTGTTTGGCATCAGAATGGGCCCTTGTCATTGTTCTCCCACTAGAGGGTTGTCTGATTTCAAATCCGTACGAGCCAATAATATTAAACGTAGTAAAATAGAATGTCTTATCGTTAAAACATACTGACCTAAGATGACCTAACCATGGATCAATGCAAGTCCGTACCTTAAGGTTTATATACAAAAGGAATCATCCCCTCTCCGAATAGAGGGGCAAAAGACAAAGATTTGTTCATCCTGGCAGAAATTTAAAGAAGCACCAATCTACTCATTCTCTCCAATGGGCTACCACTTCTGGCCTTTTTGAATGTTTGGGTGGGAAAACAGCACGCTTTACCACATTTTCTTCCTTTATTCTTTACATTCCTTTGTTATACGCCCGCTAATTTTGCACTAAAATTAACATGGGTAGATAAAAATACAGTGGGCCCTGCCTACACGGGGATCCATTCCGCCCGCCTGCGTAAGGGAATCTGCCTATGCTGGCACCCCCATTCATTTGAATGGGGCTCAGATGCGCGGTGTGTGGCGGCACAAAGCGTGTGGGGTGCCACAGGTGCACACCCCATTAATGAATGGGATTGTCCCCCCTACCACCGAACGCACTCCCCACAGCTTGAGCGTGTTGCTCAAGACCGTGTAAAGCCGCCCACCTACGCGAGCGCATTGTACATAATTTTAGCCCCCAAGCTAAAACTCATACATGAGGGTCAACTTGCCTATGTTGCCTAAGGCCATTGCCTAGTGGGTCCCAGGGCGAGTGGAGAATTGAATCCTTATTTCCAGAGTCATAGCCCAATGGGATTTTTGTGGCATTTTCAAGTGATGTGGCCATGTTCTAGAAGAGTTTATCCCTGACGTTTCATCTGTATCTGTGCTGGCATCTTCAGAGAATGCTGGCATGGAAGAGGTGGGGTATATATATTCATTTGTTACTTTCAGGCCAGCATTCCTGAAGATACCAGCCACAGATGCTGGCGAAACGTCAGGAATAAACTCTCTAGAACATGCCACATGGCCTGAAAACCCACAAAAATTATGGATCCACCCATGAAAAAAGCCTTTGACTCTCATAGTCCAATGCTCAAAATCTCTCTCTCTCCCTCCCTGTATGTGTCCACCATTTTAGATCGTCTCCGAAGTACATCCATGAGAACCCAAGAAGCAAGGAATGAAGTCAAGGCTTTCATATGTGTGGGTTGCGTGGTGTGTTGTAGGGGGAAGTATTTTAATGAATGAATGAATAAATGATAAATGATTAGGAAGACTGAAGTCCCCAAATCTGGACTGGTCTTGATCTTGACCTGATACGTAGCCCAGCACTTTCTCACCCAAACTGTTGGCTCCAAACAGGACAACTCACTCGAATGCGGCGTTTAAAGACACACCACTTACAACACAGTGGATAATTGCCCTACAAAACCATAAAACATTGCAAAAACCCTGGGAAGACGCAATATGAGAGGGAAACTCCCAGGTAATGATGCATCCCAGGGATGGAATTGGTCCCCCCTTTTTTGATGTAAGCGCAATTATACCAAAGTGTGTGATAGTTTATTCTTCCCTCTCGTCTATGAAATGTGGCCTTTGCAATAACACTCAGTGTCATGAAAATTCTTCTGTTTCTTGGGGTTAGGGCCGATATAAACCCAAATATTGTAGTAAGCAGCATTTTACTGTAATTTGAAGACTGCAAAGAAGCATTTTGAAATTTGTCTTTAATTCTGGGGCGCCTGATTAGTAAGATGTCACGTGGGTCACAAAACAGTATAAATTGCCTTCAACAGGATGACATTTCCAACAGCTTCATCCAGTCCTTAACAGCTCAGAGCTTGCCTTCTCGCAGAGCTTCAGTAAGTCCATTTGAATTTACTTGGGGGCATGGGTTCCAAAGAGTATCCCAAGATACTTGGGGAGTTGCGACTTGGATATGGAAGAAATACCACCAAGGATCTTCATATCCTTGTTCTATCCTGGATATTCCAGAAGGTGCAGCATCTCGGGTTGTACTCATGGGTGCAACTTCAGAAAAGATCCAAATGGTGGCCACACTTCACTAACATTTTGTAACTTTCCCAATAGATGTTGCCAGAAAAGGTGTTCTGTGAGTATGTGACAGGCTGGTCAGGTCCATTTCCGTTGCATTGGTTTTTCTAAACCTAAGACCAGGTTCTTGGGCATATTTCTGCTGGATGAGATCTTTCCACTATGACTGGTGACTTCCCCTTCCAGAACCTCCAGAACTTTAAAAAACTGCCATAGAGGCATTAAAAACTTTTCAATAGGTTTGTTTAGATATCACAGAAGGGTAGGAAAGAAGAGGAAGAAATACCAAATCTGTTAGCAAGGATACTGAATAACCATTGGATATACTTGTCCAAGGCGAGAACTATTGAACATGTGATAATACTCCTAAATGAATTAAATTCTCCCAATTTGTATCTACCATTTCAGTGTGCAACTATGCTCAGAATAGTGGGGATGGTGTTATGTCTCTGTTGTACAGATGTCATGGAGTTGCAAGATGGAGCCAGGCTGAGGACACAATTGTAGGATACTGAACTAATTTGATTACTTGAAAATATGAAGCATATCTTTAACTCCCTAATCTTATATGAAGTAAGTTTCCTCACAAGATAATGGTGGTGATGGTGGTGGTGAGTCTTCTCTGTATAGCTCATGGTACGATTTAACCATGCAATCCGATGTTTTATTTCAAGACACCTCCTCTTGTCCTAAGATGGCCCTTTGCAACAACAGCTGCACTCAACCTTGTGGGTTCAACTCAGATGTGCCATACAAGTCGCAGGTTCAGAATTATGGTGCAACCTGCACCATTGCTGTGGTCCTCCCGGTCCCATGATCGCCGCTACGCTTGAACCTCCTGCAGTGCTTCAGTACAATCCATGTGCTAGCGGCTATGGGGGTATTATCATGCAGGTTATGGAAACGGGCTATGGA
>NC_056530.1:9847551-9870180 GCF_019175285.1 Sceloporus undulatus
GGGTTATGTGGCCATGTTCTAGAAGAGTTTATTCCTGACGTTTTGCCAGCATCTGTGGCTGGCAACTTCAGACAATGCTGGCATGGAAGAGAGTGAGGTCATGCAATATATATACCCTATTCACTTCCATGGCAGCATTCTCTGAAGATGCCAGCCACATCTGCTGGCAAAACGTTAAGAATAAACTCTTGTATTTTAACTATATATATTTGTTAAGGTTGTGACCCACCCTAAATCCCAGATTTGGGGAAAGGGAAGGATATTTATCATTATCATTATCATCATTATTATTATTCACTTGTTTTTCTTTAATATATCTTTATGAACATTTTCTTTTAAAAATATATAAAATATGATTTAACACCATCTAGTCTCATACTTCATCTGTATCCATTCTCAGATATAGGATATTGGACATAAGTGTCTCTACCTCATGCAGGACATGCTTATGGAATTTAACATCACCAGTGGCTATAATGCAGACTCTTCTTTCTTTCTTTCCTTCCTTCCTTCCTTCCTACCTTCCTAACTTCCTTCCTTCCTCTTTCTTCCCCCATTTTGCTTATTCTTTTTTGCCTTCCTCCAATGCAATTGGCAGCAGAAAAGTCTGGCCAATATTTTGCTTTTTCAATAGTGCTGCACTTAGGGCAGAAAAATAAAACACCCAGATATAGGTTGGGGGACACCTGGCTGAATGAAAATACACGTGAAAGGGATCTAGGAGTCCAAGTAGACCACGAGTTGAACAGGAGTCAACAGTGTGATGAAGCAGCTAAAAAGGCCAATGCAATTTTAGGCTGCATCAATAGAAATATAGTGCCTAGATCAAGGGAAGTAATAGTGCCACTCTATTCTGCTTTGGTCAGGCCCCACCTGGAATATTGTGTCCAGTTCTGGGCACCACAATTCAAAAAGGATGTGGAGAAACTGGAGCCATGTGTCCAAAGGAGGGAGACTAAAATGGTGAAGGTTCAGGAAACCATGTCCTATGAGGAATGCCTTAGGGAGCTGGGGATGTTTACTCTGGAGAAGAGAAAGTTAAGAGGTGATATGATAGCCCTGTTTAAATACTTGAAGGGATGTCATATGGAGGAGGGAGCAAGCTTCTTTTCTGCTGCTCCAGAGAATAGGATATAGAACAACAGATGCAAACTGCAGGAAAAGAGATTCCAGCTCAACATTAGGAGGAACATCCGGACAGTAAGTTCGACAGTGGAACAAACTCCCTCGGAGTGTAGTTTAGTCTCCTTCCTTAGAGGTCTTCAAACAGAGGCTGGATGGCCATCTGCCGAGGATGTTTTGATGGAGATTTCCTGCATGGCAGAATAGAGTTGAACTGGATGGCCCTTGTGGTCTCTTCCAACTCTATGATTCTATGATTCTCTTGACTTCCATCAGACAAGTTCAGCTGGACAGATTCCATCTTGTTAACAAAAATATCCCTTTTCCCCCCTTCTTTTCGTTTGATTATTCTCTTGTTCAGCTACATTTTTGGAGGGAATGCCTCCAAAGGGAACTTCGTCAGCAGAATTTGAAAATTTGTATTTAAATGTAAACACTTAAAAAAAAAGCTCTCATACACATTGTGTATAAAAGGGAGGTTTGTCTAAATATGAATCTACCCATTCCACACTTTCTGGACTCACATGCAGAAAGGGACAGATTTTACGATCAGGGAAACTATCCTAAACTTGCAGTGAATTCCTTGGAAGGAGAAAAAAAATGGATTCAGGATCACTCACACAGCTTTAAAAACATGCAAATCAATCTGGATAGAGGTCAAAATGTGCCAAAGCAGATGTTAGCCAGGGGGTACATATTTTTAAAAATGTGTGGATTTGTAATAATTGCATATTTTGGGGGGAAACGTGTGCAAACTAGATACTCATGTCCGTTCAGGACAAGGCGGAATAGACATTGCATAAAACTCCTGAAATGTCAGGAATAACCTCTTCTAGGACATGGCCACAAAGCCAGAAAAACCCACAAAAACCACTATTTTCTGCTTGACACTGCAAAGAAATATCATTTCCTATGTGGAAAGCATTGTTTCGTACAGAAAGCCATGACAGGTGAATTTTGCGCAGAATAAGTCCCAGTGTGCAAGTAGGCTTTGAGATTGCTATAATAACCCAGGAAGAGCTTACATTTTGCTGATCTGCATACTCTTAATAATAAAATGTGTTTCTTCTTTTAATTGTGGTCTTTTTAACTTCTTTAGATACTTTTTGTGAAATGTCAGCCTGCCACCTAGTGGCATGACTGCAGAATGGCAGCGATCTTAATGTCTATAATATTCAATTAGTTTCTTTTAAAAGGTTGCCATGCTCAAAAAGGTCGGCAGAGGGGAGCAAAGCCTAAGAGATGTGAATCCAGAGATAATTCTGGTTTAAATGCATAAAATTGAAGGTGGTTGTTGCAATGACTTGGAGGACAGAATTGGGAGAATACTTATCAAATTTGCAGATGACACCAAATTAGGAGGAATAGCTAATACTCCAGAGGACAGGATCAAAATTCAAAATGACCTGAATAGACTAGAAAGTTGGGCCAAAGCTAACAAAATGAAATTCAACACGGAGAAATGTATGGTACTGCACTTAGGACAGAAAATGAAATGCACAGATACAGGATGGGGGACACCTGGCTGAATGAAACTACATGTGAAAGGGATCTGGGAGTCCAAGTAGACCACAAGATGAACATGAGTCAACAATGCGATGCAACAGCTAACAAGGCCAATGCGATTTTAGGCTGCATCAATAGAAGTATAGTGTCTAGATCAAGGGAAGTAATAGTGCCATTCTATTCTGCTTTGGAGAGGCCTAACCTGGAATATTGTGTCCAGTTCTGGGCACCACAATTTAAAAAGGATTTTGAGAAACTGGAGCATGTCCAAAGGAGGGCGACTAAAATGGTGAAGGGCCTGGAAACCATGCCCTATGAGGAGCTGGGGATGTTTAGCCTGGAGAAAAGAAGTTTAAATGATAGCCCTGTTTAAATACTTGAAGGGATGTCATATTGAGGAGGGAGCAAGTTTGTTTTCTGCTGCTTCAGACACTAGGACCAGGAGCAATGGATGTAAACTCCAGGAAAAGAGGCTCCACCTCAACATTAGGAGGAACTCCCTCCCTGATAGTAAGGGCTGTCCGACAGTGAGACACACTCCCTCGGGGTGTAGTGGAGTTTCCTTCTTTGGAGGTCTTTAAACAGAGGCTGGATGTGGAGATGCTGGAACTGAGAAGTTCCTGCATGGCACATTGGGGTTGGACTGGATGGCCCTTGCAGTCTTTTCCAACTCTAGGTCTATTATTCTATGAGGGAGTTCAGGTATGGTTTAAGGCATCATGACCCCACCTTTATAGCACAATACTAACCATGTTTTTTCAGACATATCCCACTACGGTTAAGTGTGACTTGCATTATATATATATATATATATATATGGTTGCAGTCTTTATCACCCCTTTCCATTTGGCCTAAAAAGTCATATGATTATTATTATAAGCGTTTTGTCCTTTGTCTTTAAGAAACATGTTGCAAGTCCCATACCCTTTTAACCCCACCATTTTAAGTGTAAGCAGTCGCACCTATCCACCGTTTTCGAACACTTGACAGAGTGGTTGTTGGCATTGTTGTGTGCTGTCAAGTTGTTTCTGACTTATGGTGACCCTACGGTGAACCTATCACAGGGTTTTCTTGGCAAGCATCTTCAGAGGGGGTTTGTCATTGCCATCTGAGGCTGAGACAGTGTGACTTGGCCAATATCACTCAGTGGGTTTACACGGATTTCAACCCTGGTCTCCAGACTCACAGTTCAATGCTCAAACCACTACACCATGCTGGATCACAGTTTTTTCTTAGGCAAGGAATATTCAGAGATGCAAGTTCCTTCGTCAAAAATATAACCTACAACACCTGGTACTCTTTGGCCGTCTCCCATCCAAGTATTAAACAGGACTGACCTTGCTTAGCTTCCATGATCAGACAGGATCTGGTGCCTTTGGGGTATGTACGCCTTAAGCAATACAAAGGCACCATCTCTAACAGACACTGACAGCCATAGCCTTTGACATTTTATCTGTTCCTCCATAAATTTATCCAGTCACTCTTCAAAAGCCATCTGAATCAATGGCTGTCGCCACACCAGAAAGCATCAGGAGTGCTTTAGTTGCATATTCCTGGGAGGACTGACATTGGAAACAACACTGAAAAACATGCAAACATTTTCTGCCCATCACTGTCTGCAAAGAAACATCATTTCCTATGTGGAAAGCCTTGTTTCCGACACAAAGCGATAATGTGTGAATTTTGTGCGGAATAGGTCCCAGTGTGCGAATAGGTTTCAAAAACAGCAGTTTTCACAGTCTCGCAGCTTTGAGAAGAAACTGATTGATGAATTCCATCCTTAGATGGAATATTATTATGATGTTTGGGGGGATGGTTGGAGTTTTGGGGGGGTAATTGTATTTAAAATTGTATGTGATTTTATCTTGATATTCCTGTGATGTGCTTTAATTCTTTCGAGAAAAAGCGGAATATAAATAAATACTATTATTATTATTATTATTATTATTATTATTATTATTATTATTAGATAGGGAGATGCAGTAGCTGTCTAAATCATAGAAGCTATGGAGATTATCGCACAGTTTAAAAAACCGAATTACCGCTGCTGAATTTCAATTCGAATTCGGGATGCATCTGGATTTTATCGCACGCGTTTTTGCTGCCACCACCGCCGCCAACCATCCAAGGTAACATCCAACCAGAATCTGAGTCCAGCCAGCTTCTTCTCGAAGCCGGGACCTTCTCGGCTTTGCAAATTCGCCAGCTGAGTGTGGCTTGCAGATGAGTTTAAGGCGAGATGCAGTCGGGTGTATTATTTTCCCTGCACAAATACTCGACTGCATCCCGTATTCAACTGTACAACTGGAGAGGTAAGTCAGGGGCTTTATTTGCAATGGGATAATCTCTTTAGTTTTCATACCATTCTAACCTCTTAACTTGACCTTGCTGTGGACCACATCTTGAATCCTTTGACCCAGCCGATACAGACCGATTCTATCATTTGTCGATTGCTGAATCGCCTCATAGGTAATTGATCCAACAGATCTAGTGGCTTTCATCTAATTGGGATCAACAGTAGGACTAAAACTCACGTTTGTGTCTGCCCTACTTAGTAACTCAAACCCTACAATTCAAAGATACATCCATGTCAGTCTATGGAATCTGTATGTAGAGAGATTATGCAGTACCTTTGAGAGTCACTGAAAGAAAGAAGTTGGCAGCATGAGCTTTCCTAGACTTAAGTCTGCTTCTTCAGATGCATTTGGAAGTAAACTGAAATCTATGAAAGCTCATGCTGCCAACTTCCCTCTTTCAGTTAGTCTCAAAGGTGCAACAAGATCTCTCAACATACTAAAACCCTACAAGTGAGGACAAATGAAATAGTATCAACCAAGGTAGCCCAACATACTGAAAGTAAGTCGGTTTAACAAATAAATCCCCCCTCCATCATTTATGCCTACTTCTGGTCCCCTCTTCTTTCTCTATTGTCTTTCCTGCCCTTAAGGCAAGAGTCTGTCATCGAACCTCGGTCGGGTGAATGAAATATCAGCATCGCTCAGAAATGTCAACACTTACCTGGTGTCATATGCAAGAACTCCTTCATTCAGAAATCCAGGCTTCAGTACACATAAAAACTTTATTCAGAAAACTACACATCTTCTCCATAGATGTTTGTCGTCGGTACGAATCAGTAAGCGTTTGCAAAGCATAGTTAAAGCATATAAAGTTTCAATTGTTAGGCGGGGTATTTTTTTTCATTCCTCACAAAAGCAAAACATGGTTTCCTTTCCTTTTCCCAAAGGGAACCTCCTTCTCTCACACCGTACTTTCTCAAGAGACTGATCTTGGATCTCCCTTCCCACCTACTTGCTAACCACAAAGGAATGTGGCCAACACTTTGAGCAATTAATACAATGCTGCATGTCCCATTCGACAACAGTATTTTATAACACACTACGAGCCAGAAAATAGCAAGCTAGATGCATTGAACTCCGAACCATAGGAGGCAAGCTGAAAGATACAGCTCTCGACGCCTGCATCTCAGATTCAGCATTTGATTCGGCAAGTGTCTTTATACAGATATTTTCCCCTTTACATCCCAGTTATGCTTAGCTCATAAAAAATATGTACCTAATGAGCTGTTAGTAATAAAAACACAACATTGCTCCACCGGCCTCTCCCAAAGAATAAATTATGGCTTGCCTCATTCTTGGAACTCATTAAACCTACACAACCACAGAATACTGGAACAGCTTGGAAACCATTTTCAGAATAAAGAAGACAAAGGTCCTGTCTGCAAGGGCCAAATGCACCGGCCTCCTTCCTAGAATCATATAACCCTAGAGTTGGAAGAGACCTCAAGGGCCATCCAGTCCAACCCCATCCTGCCATGCATGAACTCTGAATCAAAGCATCCCGGACAGATGGTCATCCAGCCTCTGTTTAAAGACCTCCAAAGAGGGAGACTCCACCAGTCTCCAAGGAAGGAGTGTGTTCCGCTATCAAACAGTTCTTACTGTCAGGAGGTTCTTCCTAATGTTGAGGTGGAATCTCTTTTCCTGTATTTTGCATTCATAGCTCTGTGTCCTTGTTTCTGGAGCAGAAGAAAACAAGCTTGCTCCATCCTCAATGAGACAAACAGGACTATCATATCACCTCTTAACCTTCTCTTCTCCAGGCTAAACATACCCAGCTCTCTAAGACACTCCTCATATGGCAAAGGCCATGTTCTGAGTTCCAAGATGAAGCAAAATTAAACATGAACTCTCACTCTAGAGCAGATTCGATTTATCGAAATGGAAGCGGAAGAAAATCGGCATAAAAAAGACACGGGTTAAATGGGTCTAGGCTGGATGACCATCTGATGGGGATGCTTTAATTGAGATTTCCTGCATGGCAGAATGGGGTTGGACTGGATGGCCCTTGCGGTCTCTTCCAACTCTCTGATTCTGATTCTATATGCCCTGCCCTCTCAGAATTGTTTCAGCAATTCAGATGAAGTTGGAACCAGGTTCGTTTTAACCGGTTCAAAATGTTTCACGATCCAGTTTAAAAGATAGTGGGAATGAGGCCAACGACTAGTTATGACGAAATAAAAATATAGTGTATAAAGGAGACCCACTCTATCTTGGAATGAAACATAGTTTAGATTTAATATCTACACTGTAGTAACAATGCAGTTGGACACCACTCTAAGTGCAGTAGTTTCATCCTCTGGAATCCTGGAACTGGTAGTTTTACAAGTGCTTTAGCCATCTCCGCCAAAGAGTATTGGTGTCTCTCAAAAGTATAAGTCTCAGAATCCTGTAGTCTCAAACCATGACAGTTAAAATGGTGTTAAACATCATTATTTCTTCACTGCAGATGCATCCTCTGCAACACAGTTCTACCAGTTTTGGTTCACTTGGAGCTGTAGTTTGGTGAAGGGCTTTGTATTCTCTACTAGTCCAGTCCGCTCTCCCTGAAACCACTGGAGAGGAATTGTAAATCTTTCTAATCAAATGTCAAATTTTTCATGGAGGCGAAAGTGGCATCCAACTACTGCAATTTTGTAAAGACGTCTTTAAGCAGAGGCTGGATGGCCATCTGTCAGGGATGCTTTGACTGAGATTTCCTGCATGGCAGAATGGGGTTGGACTGGATGGCCTTTGCGGTCTCTTCCAACTTACGATTCTATGATTCTATGGTTATAGCAGAGCTATGGGATAAATTGAAATGGGAGATTTCTCCATCCATAATAGAGGACAACATACCCCCTAGACCAGTGATTCTCAGTCTGTGGGTCGTGACTCTTTTGAGGGTCAAACAACCCTTCCACACAGGTTGCCTAAGACCACCGGAAAACACATATTTCTGATGGTCTTAGGAACTGAGACAACACAATTTATGGCTGGGGGTCGCCACAATATGAGGAACTGTATCAAAGGGTCACTGCATTAGGAAGGTTGAGAACCACTGCCCTAGACATTGCCACTCAAGGTTTAGATATGACGAACATGGAAAAGGAACTGTCAAACCAAGAAAGACAATAAGTTCTCCACTTTGGTTAGCTGATCCTTCATCTCCATTCAAGATTTCACGCTTTTCCCCCCCTGGAGGAGTCTAGGACGAAGGCCTTAAAAACTGACGCTTGGCCACCCAAAGACATTCCCAAGATGCACATGCAATCTGGAGCTTGAGTTGGGTTTGAGATCCTGTATCAACAACTGAACAGTTATGAAATTTCAACACCTGCATTTCATTGCAGTGTCAAGTAGCCAGCACATCCTCAGCTTATGTTCTAACATCACTGATGATTGCTGGAACAACAGAAGCTATCTTGTCATCCTTTAGTGAAGCAGCATGTAATGCCGAGATAACATCAGCTCCGAGGGCGGCGGCTGTGTGCCGCTCTCTTAGAACAAACAGTATCAAAGGATTGATACAAGGCTGTGATCAGCATATGCAAAGGGATATTTAAAGTTACTCATGCAATGAGTAGCTGCACCTGTCGTTACGATTGCTCAATATTTCCATCTGAGAAGTCTCCCGCCTTGTAAGCCTTTTCTTTTTCTTTCCCTTCTCCCTCTTCTTCCTCCATTTCTTCCTTCCTTCCCCTCTTCTTCCTCTACTTTCTGACTTAGTTTTATCTCCTCTTCCTCTTTCTGTCTTCTAACAGTGTCCAGCTTTGATAGCTCCGAGCTGGTGATGATGGAATGAGTACTACCTCCCCGATTTGTCCAGTGCAAATGGGTGGTGAATTTCATTTGGTTATTTTTTATAAGAACATAGCGACATATTATCATGGAATCATAGAATTGGAAGAGACCACAAGAGCCATCCGGTTCAACTTCCAGCCATGCAAGAATATACATTCACAACACTCCCAAGAGATGACATCTAGCCTCTGCTTGAAACCCTCCTAAAATGGAGACTCTACCACCCTCCAAGGCAGTCTATTCCACGGTCAAATTGCTCTTATTACCGGCATGTGATTCCTAATGTTTAAGTGGAATCTCTTTCCCCATAGTTTGGATCTCTTGCTCTGTGTCCTAGGTCTTGTCTGCACTTGCCAGATTACTCTGGAGATCTCTGGATCTTCCAAGAAGATCTGGAACAACTGGGAACTTATTTAAATCTGTGTTAAGAATGTTATACCCAAGGCTTGGTGCTGAATGGGTCAGACATTATGAGGTCTGTTTGGCATCAGAATGGGCCCTGTGTCATTTGGTCTCCCACTGAGAGGCTGTCTGATTTCAAATCTCGTACGAGCCAATAAATATTAAACGTAGTAAAATAGTAAATGTCTTATCTTTAAACATACTGACCTAAGATGACCTAACCATGGATCAATGCAAGTCCTGTACCTTAATGTTTATATACAAAAGGAATCATCCCTTTCTCCGAATAGAGGGGCAAAAGACAAGAGCTTTGTTCATCCTGGCAGAAATTTAAAGAAGCACCAATCTACTCTATTCTCTCCAATGGGCTACCACTTCTGGCCTTTTTGAATGTTTGGGTGGGAAAACAGCACGCTTTACCACCATTTTCCTTTCCTTTATTCTTTACATCCTTTGTTATACGCCGCTAAGTTTTGCACTCAAATTATACATGGGTTAGATAAAAATACAGTGGGCCCTTGCCTTACACGGGGATCCATTCCGGCCCGCCTGCGTAAGGCGAATTCTGCCTATGCTGGCACCCCATTCATTTGAATGGGGCTCGTGCGCGGTGGTGTGGCGGCACAAGAGCGTGTGGGGTGCCACAGGTGCGCACCCCATTAATTTGAATGGGATGTGCCACCCCTACCACCGCACGCACTCCCCACAGCTTGAGCGCGTATGCTCAAGACCGTGTAAAGCGCGCCCACCTATAACGCGAGCGCATTGTACATAATTTTAGCCCCCAAGCTAAAACTCATACATGAGGTCAACTTGCCTATGATTTGCCTAAGGCCATTGCCTAGTGGGTCTCGATGGCAGAGTGGAGAATTGAATCCTTATTTCCAGAGTCATAGCCCAATGGGATTTTTGTGGCATTTTCAAGTGATGTGGCCATGTTCTAGAAGAGTTTATTCCTGACGTTTCATCTGTATCTGTGGCTGGCATCTTCAGAGAATGCTGGCATGGAAGAGAGTGGGGTATATATATTCATTTGTTACTTTCATGCCAGCATTCTCTGAAGATACCAGCCACAGATGCTGGCGAAACGTCAGGAATAAACTCTTCTAGAACATGGCCACATGGCCTGAAAAACCCACAAAAAATTATGGATGCCACCCATGAAAGCCTTTGACTTCTCATAGACCAATGCTCAAATCTCTCTCTCTCCCTCCCTGTATGTGTCCACCATTTTAGATCGTCTTCCGAAGTACATCCATGAGAACCCAAGAAGCAAGGATATGAAGTCAAAGGCTTTCATATGTGTGTGTGCTTGTGTGTTTGTATAGGGGTGGAAGTATTTTAATGCAATGAATTAAATGATAAAAATGATTAGGACTGAAGTCCCCAAATCTGGAGCTGGTCTTGATCTTGACCTTGATACGTAGCCCAGCACTTTCTCACCCAAACTGTTGGCTCCAAATTCAGGACAACTCACTCGAATGCGGCGTTTAAAGACACACCACTTACAACACAGTGGATAATTGCCCTACAAAACCATAAAACATTGCAAAAACCCTGGGAAGACGCAATATGAGAGGGAAACTCCCAGGTAATGATGCATCTCCAGGGAATGGAAATTGGTCCCCCTTTTTTTTGATGTAAGCGCAATTATACCAAATGGTGTGATATTCTTCCCTCTTCGTCTATGACATGTGGCCTTTTGCAATAACTCTCAGTGTCATGAAATTCTTCTGTTCTTTGGGGTTAGGCCGATATAAACCCAAATATTGTAGTAAGCAGCAGTTTTACTGTAATTTGAAGACTTGCAAAGAAAGCAGTTTTGAAATTTGTCTTTAATTCTGGGGCGCCTGATTAGTAAGATGTCACGTGGGGCACAAAAACAGTATAAATTGCCTTCAACAGGAGGACATTTCCAACAGCTTCATCCAGTCTCTTAACAGCTCATAGCTTGCCTTCTCGCAGAGCTTCAGGTAAGTCCATTTGAATTTACTTGGGGGCATGGGTTCCAAAGAGTATCCCAAGATACTTTGGGAGTTGCGACTTGGATATGGAAGAAGATACCACCAAGGATCTTCATATCCTTGTTCCTATCCTGGATATTCCAGAAGGTGCAGCATCTCGGGTTGTACTCATGGGTGCACTTCAGGAAAAGATCCAAAATGGTGGCCACACTTCACTACCATTTTGTAACTTCTCTCAATAGAAGTTGCAAGAAAAGAGTGTTCTGTGAGTATGTGAAATGCTGGTCAGGTCCATTTCCGCTTGCATTAGGTTTTTCTAAACCTCAAGACCAGGTTCTTGTGGCATATTTCTGCTGGATGATGATCTTTCCACTACGACTGGTGACTTCCCTCCTTCCAGAAACCTCCCATGAACTTTAAGAAAACTGCCATAGAGGCATTAAAAACCTTTTCAATCAGGTTTGTTTAGATATCACAGAAGAGGTAGGAAAGGAAGAGGAAGAAATACCAAATCTGTTAGCAATGGATACTGAAGTAAACCATTGGATACTTGTCCCAAGTGCGAGGAAGCTATTGAACATGTGATAATACTTCCTAAATGAATTAAATTCTCCCCAATTTGTATCTACCAATTTCAGTAGGTGCAACTATGCTCAGAATAGTGGGGATGGTGTTATATGTCTCTGTTGTACAGATGTCATGGAGTTTGCAAGATGGCAGCCAGGCTGAGGACACAATTGTAGGGATTCTGAACTAATTTGATTACTTGAAAATATGAAGCCATATCTTTAAACCTCCCTAATTCTATATGAAGTTTCCATCCACGAGATAATGGTGGTGATGGTGGTGGTGAGTCTTCTCTATATAGCTCATCAGGTACGATTTAACCATGCAATCTGATGTTTTATTTCAGACACCTCCTCCTTGTCCTAAGATGGCCCTTTGCAACAACAGCTGCAGCTCCAACCTCTGTGGGTTCAACTCAGAGTGTGCCGTACAAGTCGCAGGTTCAGAAATTATGGTGCAACCTGCACCATTTCATGTAGTCCTCCCTGGTCCCATGATCGCCGCTAGCTCTGAACCTCCTGCAGTGCTTCAGTACAATCCATGTGCTAGCGGCTATGGGGGCTATTATCCTGCAGGTTATGGAACTGGCTATGGATGCGGTTATGGACTCGGATATGGAAGAAGATACCACCAAGGGTCTTCCTATCCTTGTTCCTATCCTGGATATTCCCGGAGGTGCAGCTTCAGCAACTGTGGACCATGCTAAGCGGGTGAAAATCCAGGAGGAACCTCACATGATGGCATGCATATAAGGATCTAACCCTTAACTTCTGACCCAGAATTTCAAAAATGTTAACCAACTCTTTATTCTCTGAAACTTTCTACATCTTCCAAAATGTCTATCTTCTATTGCTGTTTAAACACAGGTTTATTATTTCCAAGTTCGGCACTATGTACTTGATGTTTTCTGTAATCCCACGCACGTGGGTCTATTACCAACTTTGCTTTTGAGACAGAGGAAGCAATGTAATAAGAACTCATTGTAATTATTCCTGATGAAGACTGTCAATTGTCTCATTGCCCTGTTATTATCACCTATTAAAACCTAACCTTTGCATCATAGTGTCTGTTGCCTGGAGTTTTTGTTGAGCTGGTTATCTTCCACATCCTCCAACATTTTCAACATAACAGGTGGAGACAGAAGCATGAAGTGATGGTTCCCACCAGGAAATATTGCATTAGAGTGTCAGAAGGGACTTTGAAGATAGTTGAAATGAAGTCTCTAAATGCAGGATCAACAGAACTGGTTGCAGACAAAGGCTTCCCATGGCAGTGAATCTGGCTGGAGCTTTAGCTCCCACCTCTTTATTTGTTCCAGTTGTCAAGGGCTTTCTCAAAGCAGGAAAGGAAGAAATATTTGGGCACATGTCCTACTTTGGACACATCAAAGTCATTGGAAAGATAATAATGCTAGGAAAAGTGGAGGGAAGTAGAAGAGAGGAAGACTCTATAAAGGAGGCCACATGTGTGAATTTACAGGACCTAAGCAGAGCAGTGGGAAATAGGGAGTCTTGGAGATGTCTTATCCAGAAAATGGTGAAATAGAGGTGGTGATAGTGGCGGTTGTCATTGTGTGCTTCCAAGTCACGTTTGACATATAAAACCCACTAGTGAGAGCAGCACAGCAGGGGAATATACAAAGGAATATACAAAGAGTCCAATCCAAAGGTCACACTATACCAGTCAGACAATCACAGCAAAGGGCAGAAGCAAGAGCGCAGTCACAAGGCAAATCCAGAGGTCAGATAACCAGAGTCATGAAGCAAAGAGCAAGGAACACAGGAACAACAAGGTTGTAAGACCAGTTGTCAGCTACAAAGAACCTCTGCAGCTGGAGGTCTTTTAAAAGGCCTCTGCTTTTCTCAAATGAAACCTATTAGCTCTCCTCTTGGCTTCTAGCCTGGAAGAATGCCTCAAAGACTTCTTGACCTGTCTTCATTTCAGGGGTCCTAGCACCTGCAGCCTAGAGTCCATAGAGTCTGTTTCTCCCTCTGCATTTTCCTGAGCCTCCTTGAAGACTGCGGATCCAGGCATTTCCAGATCTGCCCCTGTCTCAGCCTCCTCCATGTCTTCAGAGTCTGAGTCTTCCAACTCTGCCTCTAGGTCAAGCTCATTAGATGATCTTGGGCAAGTCACACTCTCTCAGTCCCAGAGGATGGCAATGGCAAGCCCCCTTCTGAAAAAATGTGCCAAGAAACCCCCTTGATTGGTGCACCTTATGGTTGCCATAAGTCAGACACAACTTGAAGGAATAAAACAGCAACACCAAACATGTAGACCTGCAAGCCAAAAGCTGTTGTCACATGTGCACAATATGAATGTCTGGCATCAACTGACAAAAGATGAATCTGATACAGGTTGAGCCATTACTTTTACTGGACTGGAGGGTTATTGCCCTGGGTCTCCTGCCAGTGGGGTCCTTCCATCTGCCATATATCCAGTCCCTGTCCCGACAGATGAAATGGCCACCATTGATAGTTTTTACCTATGACATTAAGCGAGGCCTCGGATCCTGTGTGTGTGAATTCATGCTGTTTCTGATTTATGGTGGACCTTAAGGCAAAGCTATTGTAGGATCTTCTTAATTATGAGCTTCTGAGGCCCATGTTTCCAGGGAAGACATTCCATGCTTTGGTCATATCTATGAGCTCCAACCAGAGGTAAGCCAGAGTCACACTATATATCCTACTCTCTTCCATGCCACCATTCTGTGAAGATGCTAGTCACAGATGCAGGTGAAACATCAGGAATAAACTCTTCTAGAACATGGCCACATAGCCCAAAAAACACACAAAAAACTACAGGTACTGGCCATGAAAGCCTTTGACTTCACATCTAGCCACAGTGTTCAGCAACAGGAGGTTTTCTGCAGTGACTCAAGCAACCTTGAGGCTATGGGATGAACTCTTAATGAAATTTCGGCTGCTGTCCTGCCCACACGAACAAGCCTATTCTTTCCCACAGCCTTCTACAATAATCACTTGTAATCCTTATTTAATCACCAGTGTTAACTCCCTGCAAATTATTATTAGCCTGCCTTTTAAATGGCCCTCACAGCGTGCATTTTTATTTGATGAGTCTCTCGCATGGGAGCAGAGAGCCTGGCTATAACTCAGTCCAAAAGGGAGAAAATGTGTCAGGGATGAGGGCAAATTTTCACCTCATTTCCCTCCCCAGCATGAAATGTGAATGTACTGGAGCATTATGGACAATACAGAAGTGACTGGACATTTCCTCCCCAGTAGGACATACTGATATAATGGAGACATCTCAATATGACTGGGACTGCAAACACCGGATCACTGCCTCCTGACATTGGAACAGCAGTGGTCACTGAAAATATTTGTTTTCAAATGCAAACTTGAAAATTGCCTGGGGCCATTTTAAAGGCTGAAAGAGGACTCTGAAACCTTTGTGCAAATATATGCAACCTTATATTCACACAACTCAGTGGGGAGGGTGAGCTCTCTGTTGAGGGCACAAGAAAAGTTCTCTCTATGCCTAAGAAGGAGATGTGCCAAAGCTACATGCAGGAAACTGAGCTCAGAGCAAAAGTGGTCTACTTACTGAAAACACAGAGGCATGTTTTGCACAAAAGGTCTTCAAACCCAACACAAGACTCTGGAGTCCGCAGTGTGATGCAAATTAAGCTTTATTAAGAAAGAAGGCAGGAGAGATGAGCAGGATAAAAACAACGCCATGAGATGACAGTAAATAAGATTCACATGTGATGGCAATGCAGAAATGTATCCAGGAAAAAAGACTAGAAAGTGACTTTTTCACACCTTCTCAAGAAGTTGTTCTTCGGCGGTCTTAGATAAAAGAATGCAGAAGATGGGGTGACATATCAGCAACACTGAAAGTAGAGAAAATTACAAGGACAAAGAGACAGCAAGGGGGCTAACCAGTCTGGATATTCATTATGCACTATAAGACATATAGCGTCGAGCAGCCAAATATCTCTTCTTGGTTAGAGCTGGAAAACATGGGCACACTGCGTTTCTGGAAACCAGTAGTGCCCCATAAGTCTTAGATCGGTGCCATGTCTTCATATCCGCATCATTCCTTCCAGGGAGTCGTCGTCATCTAACAGGGTCCACAGCTTCCAGAGCTGTAATAAGGTAGGCATCTCCGGGAATATCTTCTTGAGCCGCCATATCCTCCACAGTATCCACTTCCATATCCGCCACCGTATCCTAACCTGCCATATCCTCCAGAGGATGATCCACTAGAAAACCCGCCACTGGAACCCAGGGCTGGATAGCCATAACCACTGCATGGAGTGATTGCAGACACAACGGCTGGCTCGCCGGTGGAGGAGAGAATTGGTCCTGGGAGGGAGATCACAGAGGCAGGGGGCTGGACCACAACTTCCGACCCGGCAACCTGGGTGCTGCAAGCCATGGAGCCATAGCCAAACCCAGAACCACTGCCAACACCAAAGCCACCTCCAGAAAGGGCACCACCAATGCCATATCCTGGGACCAGTCCACAAGAGCCTACACCGCCATAGCCATAGCCGATGCCACAAGGCACATTGCACACGGATCCACAGTAGGACATCTTGGTGCGATGGAGTAAGACCTGTGAAGGGAAGGAGAAAAGACCAACCTGAGTAAGGCAATAAGGTAAATACAAATAACTTTGCTCTCTGGAATTTTCTTGCAAATGTTAAATGCCAACTTGGGGTGGCGTTGTGTCCTCAGTGGTAGAAAATACACTTTTCATACCCAAAGTGGTAGGCTCTGTTGTTATTTCCAGGTACACAAATCTGAGCTCTGAAAGTGGTCAACTGGGAAAAATCCCTTTCTCCCTGACAATATGGAGGTGCTCTACCCCTGAAGAGTAGAAATACTCCCAGATGACTGACAAAATCTGTGCCATATTCTATACTTTCCTTTCTACAACTAGACATGTTTAGCAACAATGCATGGGATTTTATTATGTATTAATGTATTATTAAGTGTATTGTACCTGTCCCCGATATAATAGACAGCAATATAAATAAATGGACAGATATAAATGTCCACATTCTGAAATGTTTAAGTGCAATAACTATTTATATACAGAGAGAGGGAGAGAGTCAAAATTTGATATCTTGTATTTAGTTAATGATTAAGTCCATGTGGATTCTTTACCCCACAAGACCTTATTGGATCACGGTTTTGTCTAATCCTTGTGCCCCCTCCCCAAAAATGTCATTTTGTTGCTAAACATAATAATAATAATAATAATAATAATAATAATAATAATAATAATAATAATTATTATTATTATTATTATTATTATTATTATTATTATTATTCCGCTTTTTCGCAGAGGAATCAAAGCAGATGGGCTACAGATGCCATACTATATGGACATTTCATCCAACCCAGATGGCATCTCCAGCCATGATTCATAAGGCTACACTAAGTCACCGTAACTCCGTGGATATATAGAAAAGAGTCATAAGATGAGCAAAATACAAAGATGTCAAAATTTCAGTTAGAAGGAGGCAGCATCAGATACAGCTTACCTGGTTTGTCAAACAGGAGAGCTGAGGAAGCGATAGGAAGGAGAGAAGAGCTGCCTTTGGACGTCTCCCTGGTTGGCAGGGCTTTTATACCATTCGCCTGCCATAACTGAGGGGGTGGGCATCAGCCCTTCCCATGCATCTTGCCCTACATAGCTTGAAAAGGAGGGGTGTGTGGAATGTGCTGACATTTCAAGTATCAAATTGACCCCCCAATTTTATTTATCTCTCCCTTTCATTTTTGCACCCATTAGATTATCTGCACCCATTTCATCAGCTCAGGAAGGGGAACACCCTGCCGCTTGATGATGATGGGTTGCTCTTGCATCAGCAGAGAAGGAGAAACCACAACAAGAAGCCAAAGGCTGCGTCCAATGCTCCACTGGTGGCGCAAGTGCTCTTTGGAGGTTTCTGGAGCAATCCTATGAGATACAGCCCATTGCTTAAGTGCTAGGGGTATTTCATATATTTCTTTCTATTTCATATATAGCAGCGTGAAGCTTTTATATATTTCATATACACTCATCCCTCCATATTTGCGGCTTTGATATTTGCAGCTTTGATTATTTACGGATTTGATTAATATGTTCTCTCTTGGAATATCTAGGTCCTCCAGTGCAACTCTATGGTCAACTTTAACTAAAAGTTGCCCTGAAAGACCTAGAGATTCCTAGAGAGGATACTCTACTAAGCATTTGTAGCTCCTCCAGTGCAACTCTATGGTCAGTGTCTGTTAGACATTGACCATAGAGTTGTACTGGAGGACCTAGAGATTCCTAGAGAGCGGTCCTCTCAGGTAAAAATATGGTGTTTTTGTTATTTGTGTTTTTTCCATATTCACGGGGGTCTTGTGCCCCTAACCTTAGCGAATATGTATAATAGTGTATACATATGTATAATAACCTGAAGCTCTTTTTAATGACTTTAAAATCTTTTTGTAATTTGGTGAGGCACCAGATGTCTTTGGCAGAGAAGGCTAAAGACCTTGTTAAACTACAAGTCTTAGGGTTCCATAGGATGGAGCTACAGAGCTTAGAGTGGGGTCAAACTGCATTATGCCTACACTGGAGATATACCCAGCATCAAGGAAGAAAGTGCAAAGGCAGGCTTATTGTTAAACGTAAAGAAAACAAAGAGAATGACAACGGAGAATTCACATGAATTCAACCTAGACAATGAAGAAATAGAAATAGCAAAAGAGTCCTCCTATCTAGGATCAAACATTGATTGGAGTGGCGACGGTAGTCAAGAAATCATAAGAAGATTAAGAATGGGGAGGGCAGCTATGAAAGAACTAGAAAAGATCCTAAAATGTTAAGATATACAACTGAGCATGAAAGTTAGAATCGTGCAAGCGACTGTATTCCTTATTACCCTGTATGGATGTGAGAGCAGGACAGTTAAGAAAACAGATAGGAAGAAAATCAATGAATTCGAAACATGGGGCTGGAAAAGATTGCTGAAGATACCATGTACAGCCAAGAAGTCAAATGAATGGGTGCTAGAACAGATCAAACCAGAAATCTCTCTGGAAGGCAAGATGACTAGACTGAGGCTGTTGTACTTCGGACACATCATGAGAAGGCACAACTCGTTGCAGAAAACAATAATGCTAGGAAATGTGGAGGGACATAGGAAGAGAGGAAGTCCACAGGCAAGATGGATGGACTCTACTAAGGAGGTCATGGGTATGAATTTGCAGGACGTGAGCAGAGCAGCGTAGGACAGAGAATCTTGGAGACCCTAAGGCCTTGCCATCAACAACAGAAGAATACATAGATTAACATGGAAATCACTCCTCCCTACTTTCTTCCATGCCAGCATTCTCTGAAGATGCCAGCCACAGATGCTGGTGAAATGTCAGGAATGAACTCTTCTAGAACATGGCCACATAGCCCGAAATACCCACAAGCAACTATAATCTTGGAGATGTCTCATCTACAGGGTCGCCATGTTTCGAGATCGACTTGAGAGAGGATAACAACAAAATCTGGGATGCACCACTTCAGAGTTGCTCTGACTGTCTTAAAAACCTAATTAGATAAGATGCCCAAAGGAGAGACCAAACAGCTGGAAGTCCGCGGCCTCATTCCCACTATCTTTAAATCGCATCGTAATTCAGTTCGAAACGGTTCAAACGACCCTGGTTCCCACTTCATCTGAAGCATTTCCGAGATGGGGGCTTCAGACCCATTTAATCCGTGTCTTTCAGATGATGCTATTTTCTGCTTCTTTTTCGATAAATCGATTCTGCGTGAGTGTGAACCACAAGCGGATCGGAATCGGTTCAAATTTCCCCTTCAGCTGGTTGGAACCAAATCATTTTGAATTTGAATTTTATTCATTCATTCATTCATTCATTCATTCATTTTGAATTGATTTGTTCATGAATGGGAACCACAACTAGGTTATTTTGATGCCTGATAATGCGATCGGGGCAAATGTAGTGGGAACCACACTCTGATGTCGAAATCGATCCATCGATTCGGATCGCACAGCAATTTATCTGTAAGTGGGAATGGGGCCCACATTGACTTAAAATCATCCTGTATGGTAAATGAGGCTAAATGTACACGGAAGAAGGGCAACCTCGGCCAAGAGTTTCATAAAGCAAGGCTTATAGGTGTCTATTCTTCATTGAATGGGAGGAGGCCAATAACCTTCTTGGCCTCAGTCAGCAAAATGTTGCGGCCCGGCCCTGTGTAGGCCTATCTCAAAACCCACATTTGATGATCTTGCAGTGGTTTGCTCAAAGGTTTATTCAGAGGTTGATGAGGAACAGAACATGCTATCCACATTCCAGTTCCATTTACAAGCCTTTAAAACAATAACCCATTTAGCTTTGCATATTAGGCGTTGTTGTGAAAAGAATATCGAATCTCTTTTCTTCTTTGCTTTTGTTTTCGGTTCCAGGTAAAACCTCAGTTTGCAACCGCCTTCCTTTTGGGTGTTTTCAGGTTTTACCTCTCCCTTGCTTTCAAAGGAACCGCTGCCTGCATGTGTCTGAAACCAAACTCATCTCCAAAGATCTTGATAACTTCCCTCCAACCACTTACCACAAGGATAAAAAGAAAATGCATTATACCAATGTTTCAGGCACTGGGGTTTTACGATGTGGTGCAAATTCCTTAACAAAGGCAGCCATAAGGGTAGATATACAACAGGCTGAATTCTTCCATGACCCCCGATCAACTATTTGTGCCAAATCGGGTCTAATGTTTTACACACCCCAGGTTGAACCTTTTATGATAACTCTTCCCAATGTAGGGAATGGTGCAGTAGTGTCTGGTGCATCCCATGTCAGTGGGACACCAAATCCACTCTGGGTTTTACTCTGAACATAAAAGGAGTATTGATGCTGTGGAACCAGTTGTTGAAGTCCAAGACTTTCACGGACGGCATCCATAGTTTTTTTGTGGCCACATAGATTGACTATGAACCAGTTGTTGTTTGTATGTACCTTTGAATAGGGAGAAAGACTTTTTACCACACTATGGGCTAGGATCCTCCTGGTGGGTATATCAACTGATACCAACATAAAACAGCTGAACAAGAATTCCTCTGGAGATTCAACTCTATCTTTCGTGACCTGAATAGCAATGAAAGCTTTATATCACTAGCATCCTGTTTTGACATATCTATATGTAACCCGGAGTTACTTCCATGTACGTCAAATTCATTGCGCAAGGAGGTATCAAGGAGTGATGTGATGAAAGCTCTTTGCTGTTTGTTAAACATATGGGATTTTTTGGTTTTCTCAATGCAGCTCAAATATTTATGAGTCCTAAAATTTATCACTTGCTCGAGTGAGGTATGAGAAATTGCAGACATAGAATCACAGAATCATAGAGTTGGACCATCCAGTCCAACCCCATTCTGCCGTGCAGGAACTCTCAATCAAAGCATCCCTGACAGATGGCCATCCAGCCTCTGTTTACAGACCTTCAAAGAAGGAGACTCCATCACTCTCCAAGCAATTGTGTTCCACTGTCAAACAGCTCTTACTGTCAGGATGTTCTTACCAATGTTGAGGTGGAATGGGCAGTCAACATTCAGGAGTGCATTTCTGCATGATAGGGGGATGAATTAGATGGCCCTTGGAGATGCCTTCACTTCTAAAATGCTCTCATGTCTCGGGAGGTCCCTTGCGTCGATCCACTTTACTGATGGTGCACAAGGTCATCCTTAACGTGCCTCCATGAAAAACAAAGCTACGCCCAAAAAGTAGGTGTCAGGCACAACCTTATTGCAATGATTCTTGTAAACCTCTTTTATCATCATCACACATGGAAAGAAGGAGGGAAAAAGGTAGAAATATCATTAAGGCAAACAGTTTCTTTCCCCTGGAGTTATACTGTACACCCTTTTATTGTGAGAAGGCTACACCCCTTCAATTAAAGGCTTCTCTGTCCCATGTTTGTGATTGCTCTGATATTAAAATCCCTTTTATGATTTACAGCCTCGGAATCTAAAGCCTTCTGATGCCATGTAACTTGTCAGATCCTATCATTGCCCATTTGTTTGATCGCCTTAAAATCAGCTCGCCTCTGCCCCATTGGTTAATCCCAATTAGAGTAGACACATGGAGCCCATTTTAATACGGTGAGTCAATATGCAGAGAAATCCCATTGATTCCATGGGTCTAACTCTTGCCAGGGCTAACAAAATATTTAGGCCATTATTTTGTTTGCCGCTCTGTCCTTCTGTACGCTGATGATAACCTTTCAGAGTTGCTGAAATGGTGTCCCTTCTATACAATGGAAAAATCAGTTTGTTTTTTGGATTCAATATATATACACTTGCCCCTCCATATTTGCTAGGATTAGGGGCACAAACCCCCACTGAATGTGGAAAAAATGCAAATAACCAAAGCACCATGTTTTCCCCTGAGAGGACACGTCTCTAGGAATCTCTCGGTCCTCCAGGGCAACTTTGTGGACAACGTCCAACAGATACGGACCATAGAACTGCCCTGGAGGAGCTACATAGGCCTAGGAGAGTGTCCTCTCTAGGAATCTCTAGGTCTTCCAGGGCAACTCTGTAGTCAATGTCTGACAGACACTGGCCATAGAACTGCGCTGGAAGAGCTATAAAGGCCTAGTAGAGTGTCCTCTCTAGGAATCTCTAGGTCCCACAGTGCAACTCTGTGATCAATGTCTTACAAACACCGACCATAGAACTGTGCTGGAAGAGCTACAAAGGCCTAGTAGCGTGTCCTCTCTAGGAATCTCTAGGTCTTCCAGGGCAACTCTGTAGTCAATGTCTGACAGACACTGGCCATAGAACTGCGCTGGAAGAGCTATAAAGGCCTAGTAGAGTGTCCTCTCTAGGAATCTCTAGGTCCCACAGTGCAACTCTGTGATCAATGTCTTACAAACACCGACCATAGAACTGTGCTGGAAGAGCTACAAAG
>NC_056530.1:9870190-9888229 GCF_019175285.1 Sceloporus undulatus
ACCTAGTAGCGTGTCCTCTCTAGGAATCTCTAGGTCCTCCAGTGAAACTCTGTGGTCAACGTCCAACAGATACTGACCATAGACCTGTGCTGGAGGAGCTACAAAGGCCTAGTAGAGTATTCTCTCTAGGAAAGTCTAGGTCCTCCAGGGCAACTTTTAGTTAAAGTTGACCATAGAGTTGCATTGGAGGACCTAGATATTCCCAGAGAGAACATATTCATCTAATACATGAATAATCATACCTGCAAAAAGCCGCAAATATGGAAATATGAGTGCATGTATATATACATATATTTTCAAATCACGGAGGATTGAATCTGTTGATCCTTAACAAAGTATCTCTGATTCAAAGCTATAGCCATGTTCATCTGCAAAATCATTATGGAAAGAGATCTTGTAGCACCTTCGATACTAACTGGAAGAAAGAATTTGGTAGCATGCACTTTCATAGAATTTACTCTAATTCCTTGGAAGCATTTGAGGAAGTAGACTTAAGTCTACAAAAGCTCATGCTACCGACTTCTTTCTTTGAGTTAGTCTCAAAGATGCTACAAGATCTCTTTCCATACTAAGTATCTCTAAGTAGCTGATGCAGAGTTTTAGCCAAACTTTTTAAACCTTCCTTTGAAAACCCTAGGTATTATTTTTCTTGCATTTTAATTGTTGCTTCTGTTTTGTGTTGTTTCTGCTTGAGTAGACTCTTCAAGTACTTCCTACATTTCACTTTAGGCAAAATTCAATGGCCATCTTGAACTAACCTCATACTCCAAACATGGACCTTCAAGGCATGAGACCTTCATGGCAAAGTCCTTCAAATGCCAAGGCTCTCTCCTCCAGTTTGTACACAATATTTGACATAGTTGCAAATATGGTTGGTGTTTTCTGCTGACGCAAGAGTAACCTTTTTAAAGTGCAGGGTGTAACATCCCAAAGCTGATGCAATGGGCCGGAGATAAATCTAATGGGTGCCAAAAATGAAACAGAGATAAACAAAGTGAGTGTCCACTTTGTACTTGATGCATCAGCGTATTTCAAGATCCCCTTCCAAGATCTAAGTAGGTTATGTTGCATGGGTTTCACACCCCCTCAATAAATAGAGTATAAAAGCACTTGTAGCCAGGGACACTTCCAAAGCCAGCTCTTCTCTCCTTCCTCTTGCTTCCTAAGCTCTTCTCCTTGACCAGCCAGGTAAGTCTTATGTGATGTCACCTTGAATTGAAATATTAACATCTGGGCTTCTGGCTACTCTTTTTCTGTTTGCATTGAAACATTGACAGGTACAGTATGTGATTTGTCCACCTTGCGATTCTTTTTCTCACAAGTGGATTTCTAGGACCTTTTGAGTGACTACCCCATGATGTCCTGTCCTCCTGAATGCGATTATTTTAATGATTTTAATTGTATTTTACTGTAGTTATTGTTATGTTGCAATTATCATGTTGATTTGGTTTAAGAAAGGAGGGGATAGTGGGATTTACTTTACTGTATTGTATGGATTTTATTGGTTTTATTGATGTAAGCTGCCTTGATCTTATTGGAGAGGCAAGGTAGAAATAATAATAATAATAATAATAATAATAATAATAATAATAATAATAATAATAATAATAATTTGAGAAAATAACTTTACAAGTAGTACTGATCAAAGGATTTCCATGTTCAAAATGAATCACATTCCAATAAAGCCTCATGTATGAGGGATCCACATGCATAATTCAATGCAACAAATTTAATCTAATTCAGTCTTTTATTGCTAGAGAAGAAAATATCACTTGCTTGTTTTTGAAATGGATGAAAATTATGTTTCCCAAGTGTCAGGAACAGTGATCATGAGTATCCTGCACTGGCAAGGATCTTTGTACTTATCTTGCACAAAGTTTCGCACATTTTCTAATGCTGATGACAACATTTTTTTGTACGAAGCAAACAACATTTTTTCTGGACAGGAAAAAAAATATATGCGGGAATATCTTGTTCCTCGCAGAAAACGCTATTTTCTATGCACACGCACTTGCGCAGACACAAAAACAAAACCTCACACAAATTTCACGCAGAATGAATTCCAGGCTGCAAACTGTTTTTGAAAACTATCCAAGTTTGGGGAGAATTTTTCGCAGCAGGAATATAATTGATGAAATTAGTTGTTCGTCTTTCTAAAACAAAAATTAAATTAAAAGAAATAATTTAAATAGGAAAGACATAGAAATGTTTTATTTCCCAACGAAGTCTTGTAATATTTATTAATGGTACTGATGGTTTAGTTGTTCTGTAAAGCATGTCTAGTATTATAAATTTAGACAAGTGGGAGTATATCTGCTCTTGAGATATAGAATATATCTATACTTTCTCAGAACTGAGTTTTTCCCAATTGGACTTTTTGAGAGCTCTAGAACCCCCAAAACAACAACAACAGCAACAACAACAACAACAACAGAGCCTACCACTTTTGGTATGAAAAGTGTATCCTTTCCTACTAAGAGTTCAATGCCTCCTTGGACTCATTTTCTCAAGTTGGCATTTAACGTTTGCAACAAAATTCCAAGAACTCCTTGACTTTGCCTCCAATTGTCTTACCAAATCTGATCTTTCCTCCTTCCCTCCACAGGTCTTACTCCATCAAACCAAGATGTCCTACTGTGGATCCGTGTGCAATGTGCCTTGTGGCGTCGGCTACGGCTATGGCGGCGTAGGCTCTTGTGGACTGGTCCCAGCATATGGTGTTGGGGGTGCCCTTTCTGGGGGTGGCTTTGGTGTTGGTGGTGGCCTCTCTGGAGGTGGTGCTGGGTTTGGCTATGGCCCCATGGCTTGCAGCACCCAGGTTGCCGGGTCGGAGGTTGTGGTCCAGCCCCCTGCCTCTGTGATCTCCCTCCCAGGACCAATTCTCTCCTCCACCGGTGAGCCAGCCGTTGTGTCTGCAGTCACTCCATGCAGCGGTTATGGCTATCCAGCCCTGGGCTCCAGCGGTGGGTTTTCTAGTGGATCATACTCTGGGGGATATGGCAGGTTAGGATATGGTGGAGGATATGGGAGTGGATATTGTGGAGGATACGGCAGCTGGAGAAGATATTCCCGGAGACCTTACTACCGTTCCGGCAGCTGTGACCCTTGCTAGATTTTTATGACTCCCCGGAATGAATAATGTGGATATGAAGACAAGATGCCCTTCTAGGACTTGGAGAGTGTGATGCGTTGCTGGTTCTCAGACCTGCAGAGTGACCTTGTTTCCCAGCATTGTCTATGGGCAGAAACGTGGTTACTTAGCACTACTTGTATATCATTGCTGTTTAGTCGCATTACTATCCCATTTGTCCCTGCACTTTCTCTTCTTTCTCTAAGTGTTATTAATATACATTCCCTCGATCTTTCCTATGTGTTTTGTAATGCCACTGTAGAACACTATCTTGAGCATGTGTGAAAAAAAGTCTATGTCTTTCTTTCTCCGGATGTATTTTAGCATTGTCAAGACATGTAGATGCTATTCATTGCCACCTCGTGGCCTTGTTTTTTCTCCTGCTCCTCTCTCTGTCCTTCTTAATAAAGTTCAATGTTGCATCAACGCTGCTGTCTCCATAGTCTTGTGTTGGTTTTTAAGAACTTTTTTTTGGGGGGGGGGGAGATAATAGACCTTTTGGTTTTCAATAGTTGAACCTGCATTTATCTAAACTGAGTTCCCTGAACTGTGAGCCACAAAATCTTTAGGGACAGAGAAGATGTCTCTCCCTTGTCTTTGCAGCTGAGATCCTTTTCCCCAGAGATGTTTAAGACTGTTGTGGGGTCTGTTTATGCAATTATTTCTATTTCTCCTTGGAACCTCAAAAATACATACAGAGTAATGCAAATCCCCAAACTGAAACAATATCTAAAATGTAGAAGTCTTCAATATTATCAATATCAATATCAAAATGTTGAAGTGTCATCAAAATATTAGGATGTGTCATCAATGTTAGGAGCAGGAGAAAAACAATAAAATAGAGAATAGAGCTTGGATTATTATTATTTTAAATCACACAGAAAGCCAATAGGAAGAAAAAGTAGGGAAAGGAGACAGACCAATATCTCAATAAAATGTCTACCCTTAACTTTCCACATTCTCTATGTTGATTTCTGCATTTGGGGCAGTTGCCAAGGAGAAAGACATATCCCATGTTCCCATTTGAGTCTTTGTACATTTCAATCTCACCAGCAAATAATATCATTTTTCAAAGGAAAACTATATATTCCAAGATGACTTGCAGTCTGGGATGTTTTCCATGCCCTGCCACATCACCTTTCTCAACAGTGATGTGCTCACGTCTTTTACTCCAAGACAAAATCAAGCTGTAAATCCTTGAATGATACTTTCAAGTCAAGAGGCAAGTCTAGTCTCAAGCTGGAGAACAAGCTTTAACAGAGAAAAAAAGTGGTGTGAATGTGTGTGTGTGTGTGTGTGTGTGTGTGTTTGTGTGAGGGGCGAATTCCAATAACTAGAAAATCAAGATGTGCACAAAGTTAAATAAAATAAATTAAATTATCATTTGCAGTTTATCAGATTTGGATTTTAGGAAAAGGAGGTCTATTCACAGTGAAGGAGCCTTCTAACGTTTCTCTTAAGAGCAGCAGTCAAGACCTCAAATCCATTACCTAATGTGTTTGCTGTTCCCCTCCAAGAAATGTGGCCAAAGCTATGGTCTCAAATCTGCAACAACAGCTAGATTTGAGACCATAGCTTTGGACACGTTTCTTGGAGGGGAACAGCAAACACATTAGGCAATGGACTTGAGGTGGAAGCAGCCTTCTAAAGCTTTGCAAAAGCTTCATAAGGCTCCTCCAATGGACAGGCTGCTGAGTAGATCTCAACCCCTGCCTTAAGCCCATAGCCTAAACTGTCTGCTGTTCCCCTCCAAGAAACGTTGCCCATACTATGGAAAATAGTCTTGTCTGCTGCTCCTTGGAAAAAAGCTTTAGAAGTTTTGGGGCCCATTTCTTAGAAGGAAACTGCAAATGCTATAGGCATAAATGTTGAGGTCTACTCGGCAGCCTGTCCCTGCTGCCCACCAAAGGAGCCTTCTAACTCTTTCCAAAAGAAGGAAATCTCAAGCCCATTGCCTAACACTTTTGCTGTACCCTTGCAAGAAATGTGCCCTGTGCTCTGGGCTTGAAATGGAGATTGATCACGTGGCTAAGGCTTCCTCAATTGCATTGCTGGGATTTATAGATCTACAGAGCCCACCCCCAGAAGAAGAAGAGGATCATTGAGTGGCCTGTCCATGGAGAATCTGCAGATATGGAAGTGGTGGGCATGGCTCCAGGGACAGGGGCATGGTGTGGCATCTGGCATGCTAAAAGTGGGATTGCTTCCATCCTGAGATCAGACTGAGGTGCCCAGAGATGCAATTGGGGCTAGGTAGCTCATCCTGACCTCAGAAGCAAGTGACTTGCCCTAGTGGTGGCCACACCAGGCAGAACAACACAATGTGCATGCAAACACCTGCCTGGTAACAGGAGGAGGTTGGAGCACCTCCAGGCCCATGGTACTCTGGAGTATTCTGACCAGGGCAGACAGCATCCTAGTCTTAGAAAGAGGTCTTTCCACAGTGATGCTACACTAATGTCATGAAGTGTCACATCATACCATTTTCAAAGCCACACAACTTACAATTTGGTCAAGGACCTTTCCACAAGCTGCTGAATGGACAGACCATTTACTCATCTCCCATTGACTCATGTGGGTAGTAATATGATCAGAGCAAGGGTTTTGGCCAAAATAAATAAATAAATAAATAAATAAATAAATATAATGGATCCCACTTAAAAGGCTAATTACAAGTGTCTCCTAACACAGCAGGGATGGTAATGTTGTGTTGTGAATTTTCAAAACAGCAATAGGGGACAGTTGAAATCCCTTGCATGCAGAGTTGACAATCAGAAAGGCGCTACTAACAGGTATGTGTTTTTCCTAAATATCAAATGAAAGTACTAATTTGAATCAATGTAATCATGTGTTTCTTTGGAATATTAACACATTGTCCACATTAATCAATTATATGATGCACATATATCTGCCTTTCTGAAGAACCCACACCCACACAATACAGTATTTTTTAAAAAATTGTTTTGCATCTTGTTCAGTCCATAAATAAAACCCTCAAAACCTCAAATGAGAGGCATCTCTTTTTATGATTCTGGAATTCAAATGGGTTTTGCAGCTTGAACAGAACAAGAGCATGGTATACCACAAACTGATGCATCCATTGTGGAATTCACTAGTGTTACGAAAGTTTGTCCCACCATTAATCTTATAAAGATCTACTGGATCGGGGGGGGGGGGGGAATCAGTTTAATCTAGCCACTTCGTCCCTTCTCTTTCCTAGAAATTGGTCTTGTGCCCCTACATCTGAAGAAGTTTGTCGTGGTTTTAGTATATTCATTTTGCATTCATTTTGTAGGGCTTGGGCAACTCTTAAAAGCTGGGATGTCAGCCTTTGTGTAATGGTTCCAAACCCAGTACTCCAAACAGCAGATTTGGAGGGGAATCAGCTTTCACACAAAGGCACACTCTCATACACAAATGCAAGAACAAACACCGTAAAATGTGGAAGCTGATAGCAATTTCAAAGGATTCAGCAGCAGGCAATATCTTACCTGGTTCAAGCATGGAGCTCTGATCAGGAGATGCAATAGATAAGGGGTTCCCAAACTTTGGCCCTCCAGGTTTTTTGGAGTTCAACTCACAGAAGCCCCAGACAGCTTGGCTAAGAGTCAGGAATTCTTGGAGTTGAAGTCCAAAATATCTGGAGGACCAAAGTTTGGGAATGACTGCAAGAGACGATTCTGGCTCAGCATGCACTTTGTGCCGAGGGTTCAAGAGGGAAACATTAAGAGTGTTTATCTATGTCCAGCCAAGACTGAACTGCAACTGCCCCAAACAGGTGTATTTATAGGGAGAAACAGGATCTGAGGCAGTTTTATGGGAGTTTGAAAGAATTATTGCAGCAGGAAGATTGGCAAGAGGTTTGACGAAATGGCAGGGTAATAGATCCAGATGTCTCACACAAAAAGGTGTCATCTCCAGAGGGAAGCGCCCTTTGATTTCAAACCTTTTGGCAAATATCTGGTGCATTGCCCTCCATCACACACCTGTGTTAAAGGATTAGGTTGATTCCCGTTACAAAGGACCTATCCTGTCTACATGTGTTAGCACTCCCCAGACCTCATTCCCACTTACAGATAAATCAGTGTGTGATCCGAATCGATGGATCAACTTGGTTTACACTACACTTGCCCTGATTGCATTTTCTGTCCCTTCCTGACACCAAAATAACCCACTTATGGTTCACATTCATGAATGAATCGACTCAAAATGATGCGGTTCCAGCCGGCCAAAGGGGAAATTTAAATCGATTCCGATCCGCTTGTGGTTCACACTTGTGCGGAATCGATTTATCGAAAAAGAAGCAGAAAAAATCATCGTCAAAAAGATGTGGGTTAAATGGGTCTGGAGCATGGCTTCAGCAATTCAGATTAAGTGGGAACCAGGGTCGTTTGAACTGGTTCAAACCGATTCACACTCCAGTTTAAAAGGTAATGGGAATGAGGCCAAATATTACCAAAAGCAAACCCCAAAGGAAATTAGGAGCATGGTCCGAAACATTTGCAGGTGTTTCTGAGTGAAGGTTGAGAATCCAATTGGAACTAGCTTGGAAACTTTGGAGGCGATGCATGGCTTTGCGGACAAAACACATCTCAGCATTTAATGTGCCTCCTTTTAACGACTCATCAATAGTAGAGCTACACCCTTTTGGATGTAGGATGCAGCCCTTTGAAATGAGCCTTGTAAACACACTTATCATTGTTGTATATGCAAAGCAGGATGTCATCAATGTAAAGTGTTTCTTTCCCCTGGAGATATACTCCCTCATATTGACAAATGGGAACACCCTTCTCATTAACGACTGTTATATCTAGTCCTTTGAGTGCTTTGAAGTGTCATTCCCCTTTATGATTAACAGCCTCTGAATGCCATGTTCAACAGCCATTAGGATTTCATGCTCATTTTATTGCCTTTAATCAGTTTTTATAGTTGTTGTTCTGTTTATTGTGATGGCCTAGTTTACAACCAGTGAGCCTGAACCCTATTATTTGCCTCAAGTCAAGTGGGTTTACTGAATCAATGGGATGTACTTACATGTCCTTCAAGAACTGATTCAATGGGTTTACTCAAACTGGGATTGAAGGTTCAGAAATAATCCAATCTGAGACCGTTTTAACTGTCCTGGTTCAGTGCTAGGAAGTCCTGGGAACTGTAGTTTGTTGTGGCACCAGAGCTCTCTGACATAGGAGGATACATGTCTCACAAAACTTCATTTCCCAGAATTCCATAGCATTGATCTTAGGCAGTAAAAGCGGTTTCAGACTGGATTATTTCTGCAGTGTTCTGGACCCAAGTGAACAACTGTGATCCTTCCAATATTTGTGGACTCCACATTAATACTCATTTCCTTCTCTAACGGAAAACAAGCACATTCAGTGATTTTCTTGCAAGAAGGACTATGAAACCCATGCAGTTTTTCAAAGCCTATTCACAACTGGGGACAGTCGCAAATGTTTCGAGGGTTTTTAGATGTTAGGTTTTAAAGATTTTAATGTTGTTATTATGTTAGTTGTGCAATATGTAAGTTTATGGGTTGGGTTGGATAAGGGGATGGAGGGGTTAAATGTTATGTTATTGGTTGTTTTATTAATATTATCTTATATGTTTTATGTATGCAGACTGCCTCGATCCATTGGGTATAAATAAATATTGTTGCTGTTGTTATTGTTATTATTATTTTGCACAGAAGATACATATGGTTGTTTGTGTAGACAACAGTAGGAAGTATGGTTTCCTGTCCAAGAAAAGCTATTTCTAATAGTATAGGTTTCTTAGCAGGAAATGTAGTTTTCTGTGAATATCAATCCTATGTAGATTTTGTTTTAAACTGTGAAGATTCTTGTCTATCCAGGATTATTTTCACCAGGGTTTCCAAATAGATAAGAAATATGGCTTTTTACTAACCATTGAGTATTTTTGAATATCACTTCTGTCTCTTCTCCAACTCCCATCATCTCTAGTCTTCTAGTCAATGGTCACGAATGAAAGGAATTGGGTTACTTTATTGTCGAGTGACCAGAGGTCCCTTATTCCCTCTTTTACACACAAGACGAATGTGTTACATGTATGCTGGTTCATTGTTACCTGATCAGTTTGGGATGTTCATCGTCAAAGAAAATAAGATCCATGTCTTTGCAGATGATGTAGAGGGACATAGTTCTTTACGTCCCACTGTGTCAAACCTTTTCTCCATCCAAATCTGGCAGGGATGGAAAGAATATTCAAAATCAAAATCATTCAAATATGGTCAGGAAACATGTTTTTTGAGTGTCGAGAAATTGTGACAAGAAGAATCCTGGTTTGACAAAAATCTTCACAGTCGGGCACTTATTCTGTACAAAATTCACATGTAGTTTGTTTTGTGTGTAGAAATCAGCATTTTCTCTGCAGGGAAGGCTTCCCTGGGTGAAAAAATAATATTTCGACACATAAACATTGACTCATGTGCAGAAAATGTTGTTTCGTACACAAATCGATTTTGTAAAGAATAAAACCCAATGACAACATGTGCCCAAATTATGATAGCCTCCGTTTTTCTTGGGTTTTTCGGACTATGTGGCCATGTTCTAGAAGAGTTTATTCCTGATGTTTCACCAGCATCTATGGCTGGCATCTTCAGAGAATCTGTGGCTAGCATCTTCTTTTCACAGATGCAGATGAAACGTGAGGGATAAACTCTTCTAGAACATGGTCACATAGTCCAAAACCCCCACAGAAAATGATGGATGCCAGCCATGAAAACCTTTGACTACACATATGAAAGCCTCAGCTCAGTCATTTTGGGTTCTAGTGAGAGTTTCAGATATAACCGCTGCCACTGTGAAAATTATGTCTGTCATTTATCCAAACATTAGCATTCTCCCACTAAACTGTGCCTGAAATAACATTTGAAACTTGTTTGTAAAGGCACATCCCACAGGTAGACAGGAGAGAGCATCATTGATATCGACCTGTCAACAGGCAATACCTTATTCGTTCTAGGTGACTTTTCAGAACGTCTGCAAGGAATTTTGACTTATTCAGGCAAAGAGAGACACAAACACCTCAGAAAACAAGACAGATTATAAAAGCTAACAATGCTAGAAAAAGTCGATTAGGGAAAAAAGGTGTCCATATTACCAGGAGGTTTGGTTTAGTTACATAAACCATGGTCTTGAGTATTCAAGACCTGAGCTGGCCTGTTCATAACAGTGACTCTTGTGAGTCTTTCATTTCGGTAGGGTCACTATAAACTTGAGTTGGTTTGACAAGGAGGACGAGGAGTGGGGTACCCACCTGGAAAGATAGAATCATAGAATCATAAAGTTGGATGAGAACACAAGGGCAATCCAGTCCAACCCCCCATCATGCAGGAACTCTCAATCAAAGCATCCCCGACAGATGGCCATCCAGCCACTCTGCATTGAGGGAGTGTGTTTCACTGTCGAACAGCTCTTACTATCAAGACATTCATCCTAATGTTGAGGTGGAATCTCTTTTCCTGGAGCTTGCATCCATTGCTTTGTGTCCTATTCTCTGCATCAGCAGAAAGAAGCTTGCTCCCTCCTCAATATGGCATCCCTTCAAATATTTAAACAGGGCTATCATATCACTGCTTATTCTTCTCTTCTCCAGGCTAAACATACCCAGCTCCCTAAATAGTTCCTCATAGGACATGATTTCCAAACCCTTCGCCATTTTAGTTGCCCTCCTTTGGACACGCTCCAGTTTCTCAGCATCCTTTCTGAATTGTGGCACCCATAACTGGACCCAATATTCCAGGTGAGGCCTGAACAGAGCAGAATAGAATGGCCCTATTACTTCCCTTGATCTAGACACTAGACTACTATTGGTATTCCAGCTTTGGGGGACAAATGACATATAAGTGAATACATCATCATCATTATCATCATCATCATTGTCATCATCATCATCATCATCATCACCATCACCATCACCATCACCATCATGATAAGCTACTAATTACAGAGTCCATGGTGCCTTGTTTTAAACTCTGGGATGTTCACTCTGCCTTGGTATAACTTTTTTTGCTAGACTTCATCTCCATTCTCTCTTGGACGTCTCATGGGCACTGCCCAAAACTATTGTGAATGTTGTGTTCAACAGTGTGTGGAAGCTGCGGGTGGTGGAAGCACTTCCACCATTCCATTAAGGATCTAAGCAAACATTCATCCACACGCCTATCTATCTTCCTTTGAAAAGCCTACATGTTATCGTTATCTCTCAACATCATCCCTGGATTTCAATTTAGGTAACATCTAATTTAGGTAACATCTAATGGTAATCCTGAGCTTATAATATTGATGGCATGACACGGGAGTGTTGTAGATACTTCAAGGAGGTGGGGGTTTGGACACAGTCCTTGGCATCGGCATGAAAGTGTTTGCTGCTGATGCAAGAGTGACCCATCTCCAAAGTGCAGAGTGTAGCATTCCTGGGCTGATGAAAAGGTCTGGAGATAATCTCGTGGGTCCAAAAACGAAAGGGCGGTAAACAAAACTAACAGCTAATACTTTTTACATTATGCGTCAGCATATTCCAAAGCTCCCCTTCCAAGATCTAAGTAGGACACATTGTGCGGTAAGATGCACACACCCCAGCAACATAGCCAGGAGAATGGTATAAAAGGCATGCTCCCAGGGACACTTCCAAAGGCAGCTATCTCCTTCTCATCCATTCTCAAGCTCTTGACGAATCGGGTAAGTCTCAACTGATGCCATTTCAATGCAATAGATAGAAATGTTACGCTTTCAGTTTCTGGTTGGTATTTCTCCACATTGTGATTCTGCTATGTTTGTGTTTTCTATGCCTTTCGTCTCTTTTCTCTATATCAATCGATTTCTGGTAAGTCAGGGTATGGATTGGATCAATGCTTGAATAGATCAATACCTACCCAGTCCTTTCTCACCGACCTGTCATCGGGATGCTTTTTGGAAACCTAAAGAGAAAAACTGAAAGGAAAAATGATCTTCTCTTACTATTACCTTAGCTATTGGTATTGGATAGTTGAATCCCCATGAATAGAGGTGTTCAACCAGCTCCTTATTAAACTACTGAGAGCTGGTAAAATTCACAGGTATCTGTGTTAGTCTGGAATATCAGTATGAAAGGGATCTTGTAGCACTTTTGAGGCTAACTGTACAAAATAAGTATCACAATCTTTTGTAGACTAGGTTTTCTCGATACATAGGAAGGGAAAGAACCATGGTCCAGAAAGATAGATTTTTGTTTATTGCCAGACACTTAACAGAAGGTAAAACAAAGCTATGCACATTTATTTATAACCATTGGTTAGGGTCATATTTATTTCTGAATAAATCATTTCTAAACTGCGTTGACTATATAGGAACATTGGACTCATTCAGCCTTGGATTCCTCTCTCTGCAGCACGAGGATCACAGTTCTGGCTCTATGTACTGCATTGTTATGAAGCGTAATGAAACCAGCTGGAATCAACAGATGTGGGATACATCTGCACTGCAGAAATAATGCAGTTTGACACTGCTTTAACTGTCACGACTCAATGCAATGGAATGATGGGATTTGTAGTTTTGTGAGCTATTTAGCCTTCTCTGTTGGAGAGCTCTGGTGCGACAAGAAACTAAAAATCTCAGGGTCCCACAGCATTTACCCATGACATTTAAAATGGTGTCAAACTGCCTTATCTCAGCAGTGCAGATGAAACCTTACAAAATATCTAACCCAAACACCTGCTCAGTCATGATGATTCTTTAATTTTTGCCTGAAGCCTTCCAGTGAGAAAGAAGAAAACAGAACAAAATCCCAGAGCCAATAAACAGGGATAAAAAGCACAGCATACAAGATGCAAGCTTTAGAACAGCATTTCCCAACCTGTGGGTCGCGACCCCTTTGGGGGTTGAATGATCCTTTTAGAGGGGCTGCCTACGACTATCAGAAAACACATTGCTCATTTCCTTATACTGCATTTCTCTTCCCTTTTCCTCGTAGATTCTACTTGCAAGATGTCCTACTGTGGCTCTGTGTGCACTGTCCCTTGCGGATACGGCTATGGTGTCGGTGGGGTTGGATCTTGTGGCCTGGTCCCAGTCGGTGGCACATTCTCTGGCTTTGGTTCTGGAGTCAGCTATAGTCCCATGGCATGCAGCACTCAGCTTGCAGGGTCTGAAGTTGTGATCCAGCCCCCAGCCTCTGTGGTGTCCCTCCCAGGACCAATTCTATCTTCATCCGGTGATTCAGTCGGTGTTGGCCAAGTAGTACCATATGGATATCCAGCAGTGGGCTCCGCTGGTGGGTTTTCTGGTGGATCGGTCTCCGGAGGCTATGGAAGGCTAGGGTATGGTGGTGGGTATGGGAGTGGATACGGTGGGGGATACGGTGGGGGATACTGTGGATATGGAGGCTGGAGAAGATATTCCCGGAGGTGCCTGCCTTACTACAGTTCCAGCAGCTGCGGACCTTGTTAGACGCCACTTTCACGGAACCGACAACATGGAAATGGAAACAAGATGATGATCCGGGACTTGCAGAGTGTGTTGCGTTGCTGGGTTTGTGAGATCCTGAACTCCCATGTTTCCAAGCTCTAACCAAGGGGAGCAACTACGACGCTCATGTTCATTGATGTATCAAAGCCTGTCCTCTTTGTCCTTGAATGTTCTCTTCTTTTCCCCCGCAGTGCTATTAATGTGTCACCATCTTTCATACACTGTTTATAAGTCCACTGTACAGTGCCTCCATGGAATGGAAAATGGTTTATGCCCGCTTTTTCTGCGTGTATTGTCCAATGTCATTCCATGTAATTTTCACATACTATTTTTTTTCTCCTGCTCTTCTCCATCCTTCTTTCACAATAAAGCTTTGTGTTGCATCATCATTACTGGCTCTCAGGTTCTTTGTTGGATTTTTAAAACCGGTGCAGATTGCATCTCAGTGTTATCAAGACATTTATCTGTAGAAAGGACATAAATCCACAACTGTTGAATCCTTGCATGAAAGAACAAAATAACTGGAGGGTTCTTCTTTGAAATGAGGGGAAAATGAGTACTCTTTAGCAAGAAATCCTCTCCATATTTGAGTGTCTTGAAGAGTGGTAAGAAATAATTTTTGCAAAGAAATGAAGTTTGTTTGTTCATTCATTTGGCATCAAAAATGTCCACATGAAATTCAGAATATGGAAAATTCGGAAGGCAAAAAATCCTTAGTTTTGTTCCCCTCTTCCCTCCATCTCCTTACATGAGCATGCACTGTATCATTGAGATCACCATTCACTTTAGAACTATACATATATATTTAACTGGAATTTACTAACACCTTAAATATTCCAACAGCCTCTGGGAAGAAGAGAAGGAAAGTAAGGGGGAAGGAATGCACACCGCCTAAGTCAGTCCACGCTTGGGAGGCGTGCTTTTCCCCAACTCCGTAATTACCTCTTTCTTGCAAGTTAATGCCAAATAAATAAACACATGCAAATGCGTGGCTTCGGTGAAGCGGTGAAGATGCTGAGGACGATGCTGGTGGCATTGCAAACAGATATGTTTGCATTGCCATGATCAGCTTTGGCCCTATTCATAGAATCATAGAGTTGGAAGAGACAGCAAGGGCCATCCAGTCCAACCCCATTCTGCCATGCAGGAAATCTCAATCAAAGCATCCCCGACAGATGGCCATCCAGTTTCTGTTTAAAGACCTCTATGGAAAGAGACTCCAATGTGCTCCAAGGAAAGAGTGTGTTCCACTGTCAAACAGCCCTTACTCTCAGGAAGTTCCTCCTAATGTTGAGCTGGAATCTCTTTTCCTGTACTTTGCATCCATTGCTCCAGGTCCTATTCTCTGGAGCAGCAGAAAATAAGCTTGCTACCTCCTTATTATGACACCCCTTCAAGTATGTAAACAGGGCTATCATATCACCACTTAACCATATGTTTTCCAGTTGTTCCTCATAGGACATGGTTTCCAGACCCTTCACCATTTTAGTCACCCTCCTTTGGACATGCTAAAGTTTCTCAACATCATTTTTGAATTGCGGCGCCCAGAACTGGACACAATATTCTACGTGGGGCCTGACCAAAGCAAATGTTGAGGGATCATCCGTTAGGAGATTATTGCATTTCATTTTTCACCCAATCACCCAATCTGGGCACAGGCTGGGAATGTGTTTAAACAGATGAAAACGGGTGCTATTGCACAGCAAAACACTGTTGATACTGCCAGGAGACCACAACCCATCTCTAAGCCATGCTTATCCCGCAGATTTTGAAAGGATGACATCTCCCCATCCTTGAAAATCGACAGGCTGAGTGTGGCTCGAAGACAGATTGTACTCATTCGGCAGCATCGGCATCATTTTGCTGTGTGATAACACCCATTTTCACCCGTTCCCAGCCTGTGCCTGGAATGGGCAAGAAATGAAATGCAACAATCTCTTTAGGAATTTATTGCTTGGCTTAAAAAACTGACTTACCCCTGCCATATTGACGTCTCTTTCAGGATTAAGTTGGCTATTATCACATGCAAAATACCAACAATGCCATCGCCTGGTTGAATCCCGACTAACCTCCGGCTAGAAGCTGGACTCAGCTGGCCGATTTGCAAAGCAGGGAGCTTCCCGGTTTTGAAAAGAGGCTGGCTGAGCATGGCTTCCAGCTGGAAGTTAGCTGGGATTCAGCTGGGCACTGGCATTGGCAGCATTTTGCATGTGATAATACCTGACTATATCCTGAAAGAGTCTTCAATGTGGGTTTTTAAGCCATGCGATAAGCTCTTAGTCTTTTCCTCAAATCAATATTTAGCTGGCTTGCCATCAACTGTTCCATCCAGCAGGAGGAGATCGGGATCTGCTGCCTCTCCAAGCAGCCATGCACAGAAGCTGTTAACTTCTTAGCTGGAAGCCAAGATTAAGTGACAGAGCCAGAAGCTGCTCTACTGAGAAAGCCTTCAAAGGCTTAGCTGATGACATACGTTGTCTCCTTTCTTCTCTGATGCCCTGGCCTCCTTTGCTGATCTGGCGTCTTTGCCAGTGATCCTCTGCACCAATCTCCTCTCTCTTTCTCCAGCTGGCTGCCCTTTGTAAGTTGCCTTTCCTTGCCCGCATCTCCTTAACCCTCCCAAAGCTACATCTAGGTTGTTTGGCAGCCTTCCCAGACCTTTGGGAATTGCCTAAGAAGAATGAAGTTCAAGGTGAGGTAGTTTAGCTTTTATGATAATGTACGTTATTTCTGATGCAGGTTCCTGAGAAGAAACGTGTACGCCGTGGCCATTGAGAAAATGAGCACACAGAAAGACTTGGGCTGGAGAAAATATCTTGACAAACATATACAGTGCACCCTCGGCTTACACGGGGGATCTGTTCTACCCCCCCCCCCCCCCATAAGCCAAAAAACACATAAGCTTTAGCCCCATTCACTTGAATGGGACTTGTGCATGTGGTTGCGGTGTGGCAGCATGGTGGTGCACTGGTGCGATGGCGCATGCGTGCCCCAGGCGTGCACCCCATTCATTTGAATGGGACGCACTGCCCCTTGCACCCCACGCACTCCCACATGACTCTCCACAGGTTTCAGCGTACGCTCAAACCCACGTATAGCACGCCCGCGTATGACGTGTTCGCACTGTATGCATTGGTGTTAATGATATTGTAACCCACCTCACCGATCCACAGGGAGAGTGGGATATAAATAAAATTTTTAATTATATTATTATTAATTGCATGCTATTATCCATACTGCCGCTCCAAAGACGGTAACAAAGCAGTGGATTCAGACACAGGAAAAGAGATTGCACCTAAACATTGGGAAGAACCTCTGATGGTAAGAGCTCTTGGCAGTGAAATAGGATGCCCTCAGAGTGCAGTGGATTTTAAACAGAGGTTGGATGGCCATCTGCCAGGAGTACTTGAATGTGTCTGCCTGGATGTCAGGATGATGAGATGATGAATGATGATGATGATGATGATGAATGAATAACTTTATTTTTACCCCGCCTCTCGTCAGAGACAATCGAGGCAGCTTAAAATTAAAAGGAAAATGTCTATACCCCATAAACTAATTGTTACCTCCCTCCCTAAAAGACAAATCAAACGGATTAGATGTTTAAAAAAATACATTGAAATGATCAGAGACATTTGGGGCAATGGGGCTACAGTGGGATTCAATGGGTGGCAGGGATTGCTGTTCAGGACAGGCCTGCCGGAAGAGATGGCTCTCGAAAGCCTTTTTAATGGTGTCAAAGATGGTAATATGATCGATCCCTCTGGCAGGCCATTTCACAATCCATAAGCATATAGAGAAGGTTCTCTGGGAAATTGCGCAACCTGGTCTTTAAATTGCAGTAAATTCTCCCAGAGGACCTGAGCGCATGAAGAGGATTAACAGAAGGATGCGATCCCTTAGATAGCTTGGACCCAAGCCATGTAGGGCTATAAAAGTCATTACCAACACCTTATACTGCGTCTGGAAACCGATGGGTAGCCAGTGAAGCGATTTTAAAAGGTGTTATATGGTCACTTCTAGATCTCCCAGTGACCACCTGGCTTCCTGTTTGTGAACTAACTGAAGTTTTCCGGACAGGCACAAGGTGTCCATGTGAGAGCGGTTGCAATATATGGCCCGTGAGGTTTCTTCCAACTTTACGCTTCTGTAATTTTATGATTCCATCCCCATCTGCATAAACCCAAAAGCCATGAACTAATGTTATACAAGGCAGAGTATGCAATTAATGTTCCACGGCCACACTTCGAAATAGTTGAAGCAATACAGCTGTGAACCCCAAACGATGGAATTCGTTCCGGTGTCTCCAGCCTCCAATTCATCTGATTCATCTGAATTGGTGATGTTTATCCTGGAAAGGAAAGGAAAGGCCAATGGCCAAGGAGGAAGGAACGTCAGAGCAAAGGAAATCATAAGTGCATTGCTCTCTCAATGAGTTTGGACTTT
>NC_056530.1:9888254-9890961 GCF_019175285.1 Sceloporus undulatus
CATAGTTGCAAATATGGTTGGTGTTTTCTGCTGACGCAAGAGTAACCTTTTTAAAGTGCAGGGTGTAACATCCCAAAGCTGATGCAATGGGCCGGAGATAAATCTAATGGGTGCCAAAAATGAAACAGAGATAAACAAAGTGAGTGTCCACTTTGTACTTGATGCATCAGCGTATTTCAAGATCCCCTTCCAAGATCTAAGTAGGTTATGTTGCATGGGTTTCACACCCCCTCAATAAATAGAGTATAAAAGCACTTGTAGCCAGGGACACTTCCAAAGCCAGCTCTTCTCTCCTTCCTCTTGCTTCCTAAGCTCTTCTCCTTGACCAGCCAAGTAAGTCTTATTTGATGTCACCTTGAATTGAAATATTAACATCTGGTCTTCTGACTACTCTTTTCCTGATTGCATTGAAATATTGACATGTATTTGATTTGTCCACCTTTTCTTTTTCTCACAAGTGGATTTCTAATGTGTTCGTGATCTGCTGCTGGATGGAATGGACTATCCATACAGTCTGGCATTCATTGTTCATATTTAGCAACAAAATGATTTGAGAAGAGAACTGTACAATTTCCATGTTCAAGTGAAATTATATTCCAATGGAGTCTCATTTATGAGGGATCCACATGCATAACTCAATGCAATAGATCTAAATTAATTCAGTCTTTTATTTCTTGGAATGTATTCAAGATGCTAGAGAAGGAAATATTGCTTGTTTGTTTTTTAAAGGGATAGAAATTACATGTCAGGGAATGCTGATCATGCGTATGCTCCACTGTCAAGAATATTTGCAGCTTTGTACTTAGTCCGCACAAAATTTGGCACATGTTCTACTGCTGAAAACAACATTTTCTATGAAGCAAACAACATGTTCTGGACAAGAAATATCTTGTTCCTTACAGAAAATGATGTTTTTTATGCACACACACTTGCGCACACACAAAAACAAAACCTCATGCAAACTTCACGCAGAATGAATTCCAGACTGCAAACTGTTTTTGAAAACTATCCAAGTTTGGGGAGAATTTTTCACAGCAGGAATATAATTGATGAAATTAGTTGTTCGTCTTTCTAAAACAAAAATTAAATTAAAAGAAATAATTTAAATAGGAAAGACATCAAAATCCTGTATTTCTCAACGAATTCTTATAATATTTATTAATGGTACTGATGGTTTAGTTGTTCTGTAAAGCATGTCTAGTATTATAAATTTAGACAAGTGTGAGTATTTCTGCTCTTGAGATATAGAATATATCTCCACTTTCTCAGAACTTTTTTATCCCATTTGGACTTTTTGAGAGCTCTAGACGCCCCAAAACAACAACAACAACAACAACAACAGAACCTACCACTGTTGGTATGAAAAGTGTGTCCTCTTCTACTGAGAGTGCAATACCTTCTTGGACTCATTTTCTCAAGTTGGCATTTAACGTTTGCAAGAAAATTCCTGGAACTCCTTACCTTTTTCATCCATTTTCTTATCTGAGTCTTGTCTTTTCTCCTTCGGTGTCCAGATATACACCATCAAACCAAGATGTCCTCTGTGGATCCGTGTGCAATGGCCTTGTGGCGTAGGCTACGGCTATGGAGCGTAGGCTCCTTGTGGACTGTCCCAGCATATGGGCGTTTGGGTGCCCTTTCTGGGGTGGGCTTTGGGGTTGGGGGTGGCCTCTTCCGGAGGTGGTGACTGGGTTGGCTATGGCCCCTGGCTTGCAGCACCCAGTGCGGGGTCTGAAGGTGTGGTCCAGCCCCCTGCCTCTGGGATCTCCTCCCAGGACCAATTATCTCCTCACGGTGAGCCAGCTGTTGTGTTCGCAATAACTCTGCATTGGTTATTGACTAGTCCAACACCTGGGCCTCCAGGCGGTGGGTTTTCTAGTGGATCATACTCTGGGGGATATGGCAGTTAGGATATGGTGGGAGGGTATGGAAGTGGATAGTTGGAGGATACGGCAAGCTGGAGAAGATATTCCCGGAGACCTACATACCGTTCCGGCAGCTGTGACCCTTGCGAAGATTTTGATGACTCCCCGAATGAATATGTGTATATTAAACCAGATGCCCTTCTGACTTGTGAGATGTGATTCGTTGCTGGTGTTCTCAGACCTGCAAGGTACCTTGTTCCCAGCATTGTCTAGGGGCGGAAACGTGGTTACTTAGCATACTTGTATATCATTGCTGTTTTAAGTCTCATTACTATCCCCATTTGTCTCTGCACTTTCCTCTTCTTTCTCTAAGTGTTTTAATATAACAGTCCCCTCGGCTTTCCTAGTGTTTTTGGTTATGCCACTAGTAGAACACTATCTTGAGCATGTGTGAAAAAAGTCTATGTCTTTCTTTCTCCGGATGTATTTTTAGCATTGTCAAGACAGGTAAATGCTATTCATTGCCACCTCGTGCCTGGTTTTTTCTCCTGCTCCTCTCTCTTGATCGCTTCTTAATAAAGTTCAATGTTTGCATCACGCTGCTGTCTCCTAGTCTTGTGTTTGGGTTGTTTAAGAACTTTTTTTGGGCGGGGGGAGATATAGACTTTTGGTTTTCAATAGTTGAACTTGCATTTATCTAACTGAATTCCCTGAACTGTGACCACAAAATCTTTAGGACAGAAGATATCTCTCCCTGTCTTTGCAGCTGGATCCCTTTTCCCCAGAGGATGGTTAAGACTGTTTTGTGGGGTCTGTTTTATGCAATTATTTCTATTTCTCAA
>NC_056530.1:9890986-9894654 GCF_019175285.1 Sceloporus undulatus
GTACAGCTCCATTGTGCCTTCGTCCCAGCAGCTGGTGATATGTCTTCTGTCTATACAAACTACTAATGCTGTGGCTTCTGATGGAACAGAATAGCATCCAGACATATTTCCATTGTGTCTTAGTCCCAGAGGCTAGTGAACGACCTTCCCTCAATACCATAACTGCAGTTAAATAGAAAGAAAGAAAGAAAGAAAGAAAGAAAGAAAGAAAGAAAGAAACTTGAAATTCTGATTCTAGATTCCGACTGCTCAAAGAGCCTTGTCTTTGGGCAATAGTGCCAGAAATAATGGTATTGGGAGTGTTGTGCAGAAAGGCTATTATAAAGGCCTAGACAAAATGTCACCATGCTTTGCAAGCTTTGCTCTTTTGTGTAAGATGCCACTATCCTTTGAGGCATTTTGTGCCATGGGATATTAAGGAAAATTACTTGCATGTACAGTTGTAAAACGCTTATATTGATGCTTGCAGGACCACATCATGTTTAATTACATCTGTGAAGATGTTTACCCATTCACTCACGCGCTACATTTGTTTTCGTACATTAGCTACTGTAGATAGGCTTTAATCTGACTGGTTATTCCCATAAGAATAGACCTTTTGGAGCCCATTGTTGAATGGGATAACTCAACGGTTATGTAAGATCCATTGTTTCGGTGATGCTAGTTGGGAAACTAAAACCCAGGTTGGTAGGGTGGGTTAAGTGTTGTACTAAGAGTCTGGAAGTCAAAGGTTGAAGTCCCTGCTCAGCCATGAAGGTCCACTGGGCAAGTCATGCTCTTTAGCCTTAGAAGGCAATCCTCTAAATAATTCAGAAATGACTTGAAGATATGCAACAACAACAATATCTACCAATTTTAGGCCTCATTTCCACTACCTTTTAAACCAGATCACAATTAGGTTTGAACCGGTTGAAATGCCCCTGGTTCCCACTTAAATCGAATGGCAGAAGAGATTCGGCGAAGGGGGTCATGCACCAGACATCTTTTTGATCCTGATTTTTTCCACATCTTTTTGGATAAACCGATTCCACACAAGTGTGAACCAGATGCGGATTGGAATCGATTTACATTTGCCCTTCGGCCAGCTGGAGCGGGTCCATTTTGAATCGATTTATGCCTGAATGTGAACCACAAGTGGGTTATTTTGGAGAGGGAAAATGCGATCGGGACAAATGTAGTGGGAACCATGCTTCGCTGTAAAACTGATCCATCGATTCGGATTGCACACCTATTTATTTGTAAGTGGGAATGAGGCCTTAGTTAGGAGTACCAGTAGGACTCAGATATTTATACTTATAAAACAGACCTTCCTTCCTTCCTTCCTTCCTTCCTTCCTTCCTTCCTTCCTTCCTTCCTTCCCTCCCTCCTTTTTAGAATGGTTTAACTGAAAAGGAAATTATACTTTATTCTTTGCCTCCTCAGATTGGTCGCATATTCTTTTCATGCTATCATTATTTAATGATCAGACTATAACCCAGATGAGATTTAACAATCAAGTGATATGGAAGCCCCTAAACACCACTGGATATACTGGATATACAGTGGGCCCTCGTCTTATGCGGGGATCCGTTCCGGATCCCTCCACGTAAGGTGAATTTCGCCTATGCTCAAGCCCGATTGTAAACAATGGGGCTCATGCACGGTGGCGCAACGGGCGTGTGGCCCATTTAATTGAATGGGACGTGCCGCCCCTTCTGCTCCGTGTGCGCCCCGCGGCTTGAGCGCGTATGCTCAAGCCGCGTAAAGCGCGACTGCGTATGACGCGGGCACGCTGTATACTAGTGATTTACACTGGATCAGAAAGAATCCCCAACCCACAACTTCCTAACAAAAACAACGGTGTGAGCCTCAAACTGGACGAATAAAAGTTGGGGTTACAAGAAGTGGGTTTTTCTGTGAGTGCTACTAAGCTCTCATCATCCAAACAACATCCTAGGGTCAGAATTACTGGATCTGAACAAAGTCTTAGTTGCATTCACTAAATCTCACCTGGTTGATCTCATGGGTCTAATAAAAGTCCAGCATAGATGGAAGCCTGGAGATGCAAGTCTGGAGTTATCCCAGCTTCATCTGGGACACTTATGTCCACAGCGGTGCGTCCTTTGCTTCCAGGTCATGTGGCAAAGTCTAAGTTGCAACTTGGCTGATTCTGTTTTGCTTACTCTAAGCATAAATTGCCAGGGAACCTCTTTTTCCACACGATCCAACTCATAATTTCTTATCTCAAAAGTAAACGCAGCAGAATGAGCTTGGGATTGTAACTACATTGTCCTAAATGAGATCAGCTGAGCAATTAAATCTCTTAGATATTTCCGGTCCCCCACCCCATGACATCTCTTTGCGGCTTGGCAACTAGCACACGAAGCTTTGGAAGGGCGACTCAGAAAGACTCTTGCAGATTGTGGCCATTTAAACACTTTGAATGGGGGAGTTTTCCATATGGATTCTTATTTTAAAAAAATCATATCTTCATTCATTTTCATACATCTTCTCCATTTCACATACAGTGTCCTTTATACATTTGTCAATACAAGGTTATTTCCATTTATCTTCCCCTTTACATAATTTCAGTCCCTCTTTTCCAGTTACTAGCATGGTGCAGTGATCCGGAGACCAGGGTTCGATTCCTGGCTCAGCCATGAAACCCACCGAGTGACCCTGGGCAAGTCACATTCTCTCAGCTCCGTAGGAAGGCAATGGCAAAACCTCCTCTCAACAACTCTTGCCAAGAAAAATTAGGGTTGCCCTAAGTCAGAAATGACTTGCAGACACACAGCACAAACACACACAAACTTACATTGGACAAAGTCTTGGAGAGGCATAGATTTGCTGCCACCTCCAGATGAGAACATATGGGATCCGGGTATTAGGTCTTTGGGTTTCTCAAAGGACTTCTTTGGTACTTTTTCACACAGAGGAATGTATCACCGCCCCAAAAGAAGAAGAAAGGAGGGGCAATCCAAATATGTAAGCAATTGCGTAGTATCTTATCACACACAGAGGCAAACACAGCGTCCATCTGAAAGAGAAAGCAGTGCGAGTGCGAATGAACTCATTCCATGAGTACGTACCCATTGACTTCTTGATTTCAAATTAGCGTGTTTGCACAGGTGCAGGAAGGACAGGCTCCCATGGCCAACAGTAAGCCCATGATCGAATTGGAGACGCATTTAATACTAACGCAAAGGCGAATTGACTGTGAATTTGCAGTGGAAAAAGATTTATAAATTCGCTAGTTTTCCAAGTTCATCTATTCCTGGGATGTGTCACAATTGCATTTGGATTGCCTAACATTTGTGTGCGACGTCGTTTGAAAATCTTTGGCAAAATTACATGAAATACACTGGATTAACCTTTGGTTAACCTTCCAATTTTCCCCATGTGATGAAGTCCAAAGTTCCTACTGAATCCCCCTCCTGTTTGAATAGGGAAAGCAAGAAAGACAAAATGTATGTATGGTGCTGTGTTGGTGAACCTATGGCACTAGTTCCAGAGGCGGCACTCAGAGCCCTCTCTGTGGGCACACACGCCATCACCCCAGCACAGGGTTCACCAGAGTTTGTTACTAGAAAGCCAGAGGGTTGTGGCACTTTGTGATAAATAAGTAGATTTTGGGTTGCTGTTTGGGCACTCAGTCTCTAAAACGTTTGCCATCACTGGATGGTGTA
>NC_056530.1:9894754-9902658 GCF_019175285.1 Sceloporus undulatus
GTATAGTGTGTCTGCATATGGTGCGGGCGCACTGTATGTATTTTCTCTATTTTTCATTTCTTTTTCTTTAAATTGTGTTTTGTATTTCAAGATGCCCATAGAATTCTTCTCTGAAAACTCTCATCCATTCACTTCGTTTCCAAATGATGCAAAATTAAAACCTTTACTCCTTGGTCGAAATATGGCACGTTCCACATCTCATTGAAGACTTTAATGAAGCAATGAGTAACCAATGCTCTGCATGTTTCATTAACAGTGGCAAGGCTTTGTCACATTGCTAACTTCCCTTATTTTACAGAGAGCGTCACTGAAGGACATCTTGGAGTTCCTTAAGAATACTGACAGAAGACCTTGTGGAATCAGCAACAGCATTTTCTAAGGGTTTTTTTTTTCTTTCCCTGAATATGTTGGAGGCATCAAGAGGCATTGAGCTGTGGGTCTGAAAACAGCAATATAATAGAAAAACTGACGATAGGACATGACTTGCCCATGCATTTTAGAGAATCAAAGAGTCAGAAGAGACCCCAAGGACCATCCAGCCTCCGTTTAAAAGCTTCCAGAAAAGGAGACTCCACCAGACTCCAAAGTAGAGTCTTCTAAATTTTCCAGTTCTTCTTTAGCTTCCATGGGCTTAAAATCAACTTTTGCAGTCATTCCAAGGGAATGTTTTAGGGAAGGGAAATTTGAGACTACTAATACTAGCAGGAATTGGCTGATGCCTAGGAATCAGCACTTTGGATACATGTTCCAAGAGGAATTACTTGACCCAGAAAGTGAGATCTCGTGGGTGGAAAAAATAACAACAGAGAGACGTACATGTGATGCTGTGAATATTTTAATGACAGAACACAAAAAAGGATTGCAGAAAGCACAGAAAAAAGAAAGACAGCAGATTAGAACAGACACATTCCCTCTGGAAAGGGGAAAGGGTTTCAAATGATCATATAGCCCAAGGCAGAAAAAACAGCAGAGATACATCAAGCAGTTTTTGGTATAAGAGAGAATGTGGGAAAGTTGATTCCATCTCTATAGATCTGTCCTTAATCTATAGGTAGAGTGAGAAAGAGAGAGGGAGAGATGAAGAAAGCCAAGAGAGCCAGAAAGGAAGAGGTCCCACCATCCCCAGAGAGAGCAGACAATCCCCCAGACTTTGTGAAGAAAGGTCCATCATTGTCAGCCAAGCCGTGTTGTATTCCTGGTTTGTCCCATCATCTAGAAGTCATCCATCACATCCTAGCATGGTCCGCATGGATCAGGGCATGATTGGGAAACACTAGCTTGGTGCATGTTGGAAAATAAGGCCATGCCACCTTGTTTTACGGTATAGCCTCCGTGGCTCACATCAACCACAAGGCCTGGGCCAATGGCTCCTCGTCCCCCAGAGCAGGAACCGCAGGGTGGGCATTCAGAATTACAAATACTTTGGCATCTGACTGCGACACCACCAAAAGAAACCGCTCGGGGTCCTTGGATCCAAAGGCATGAATTGACACCTCTGACGCTCACGTCTGTTGAGGGAGCCACATCGACCACGTTGCCAGAGCTGCCACATCCAGAATTGTCACAACAACAGGCCATCTTGGGAATGGGAAAAGGAATCTGAGAAGCCAAACATATTAGTTGGTGAACACAGAAAGACCTACAGAACCTATACAAAATACATCACAATTCCCTCAGCTCTCCTACGCTTAGTCCTGACAGTGAGAATGAGGTTTCCACCTTTCAGCAGATCCCTTGACTCATTTCCCAGAGAAGATGGGGAAATGTGCCCAAGAGAGAGGCCTACGTCTCAGGAAACAGGTGCAAATTTCCCTGCTCAACTTCCTTCATATCTTGTTCATTATTGCATCTGCAGAAGTCAAAACAGTCCTATAGATCCTGTTTCTAACTCAGGACTATTGAATATTCAACCTCAGCCAGTACTCATGGGAGGTGGAGCTGAAGCACCAAGGCTGAAAAGTTTGTCACATTCAAAGACTGGGTGCTTCTTTCTTGCTCCTCACCAAGGTCTCCGTCACTTGCGTTCAGAGCCAGAATATCTCAGGATGCCCAGGAGACTAAGAAAAGAGAAGAACGTGGAACATACTCACTTGTGCTCAGCAGCAGGAGAGATCTTGTCGGAGGTCGGACACTGTCGATGGTGGAGCCTTGGAGGGCCAGGCCTTATATCGGGTTCTGACTGGTCATGAGGCTATGATGCTTCGATGAGCCAAAGCTCTTAAATGAGTGGCCTGCAGTGATTTCTGGCCAGCTTTGCAAATTTAATTAATTGCTGTAGTCATTGCTTCTGACCTATTCTTAGCATTGTAAAATATTCTGAGTCTCTGAATGACTGAAATGTCTTTATTTTTATATCTTCTGTGACACAACCGGCTTCATGTATCATCAAAGGGAGCATTCTTTCTCTCTCCTGATCTCCTTTAGGGTTGGATATGGAGGACACAGGAAGCCTTCTCCTTGGAGTTCCTCTGGAAAACTCAAAGATGACTTTGTGGTTAGGAGTATCCCAACAATTGTTGTTGTTGTTCGTGTTGTTGTGCGAAACCTATGAAAGCTTCAAGTCGTTTCCAACTTTTGGTGACCCTAAGGTGAACATTTGATGAGGCTTTCTTGTCAATATTCTTCAGAAGGGGTTGCCCTGGCCATCCTCTGGGGCTGAAAGAGTCTAAGATGCCCAAGATCACCCAGTGGGTTTCCACTGACTGATTCTTTACCCATGGAGTTTGGTCTGCAGTTCTTTCTCTGCTGGTTTACTGTGGATGAGTTCCACATCCAGAGTCAGTGGCAGTGGATGTACGAAGACAGCCCAAGAATCGACTAGCTGACCATGGGTCATGCCTGTTTTTTAACCTGGAGAGGGTCATTTCAGAACGAGGGAGGAGATTTCTGTATAATGCTCTCTGCATGCCAAACTGTGTCCTGAAACTTGACATCCTTCAAGAATGTTGGAAGGGAAACCTATGTCCTGGAACAGCAAGAGAGTTTTCTCATCGTTTTCTTGTTTGGCTTTGCTAATGGTTTACTTTGGAGGCATTGGTTAGAGAAATGGGGGCAGCCCAAGAATGGATTCATGCACCATGGGTCATGCATTGCCACTGTGTTTCTTGCAGAGTATGTGAAGTAAGCATTTAGACACCTGGTGGGCAAGTTTTCAAGGCATCTGGAGACTGACCCATCTTTCAAATGTCTCAGTTAATTGGACAATGTAAATAGAGTGGGCTTTTGGGATCCACTGGGGTTTCTTTCCAGGACCCCCCATGGATGCTGAAGTCCCGTTAAATGCAACTGGGTAGGAAAATGGTGGCCCTTACAAGAAAAGGTAAAATCAAGCTTTGCTTTTTTATATATCTATAGCTATATATCTATATCTAACACTTTCAAACTGTGGATGCTGGAATCCATGTATAAAATAACCATGGCTGTAGAGGGTTGATTGGATGGTATCGTCAAAGACTGCTGGCATGAAAGTGGGTAGTGTGTGTATACACACACACACACACACACACACACATTTACATACACACACACTATGTGATCCTTGGTTGAGAAGAAGCGATTTACACGTTAATCTGTGGGTTGATCTTTTGTTGAATGGCAAGGCCTCAGGGTGGGAGGATATGCATCTGTGCATTGATTAACAATGAATGCAAACAATCTAGTCATTCACATACCAGTGCAGCAGTAATAAGGTGGACACAAGTGATGGAGTAAACTAAAGGCCACATTTATTAAACATGTAGTAAACTAAGGGCCACGTTATTAAGTATCTAATTCCGCAGTGATCCCTGGTAAGTCCTTCTTGACCACCTCCTCAACTCTATGTTGGTGAGTGCATTGATCCTGATGTCCCCCATAACCCTATGGTCTCAGCCCTGGTGACTGGACACTGTGACCAGGAAGAACCTCAAAGACTCAGTCCTCCACTTAAATCCCATGATGTCCAGTCTGGAGGAGAACAAATCCTGGGAGTACCCCAAAGGTTATTCCTCTTCCCATTTCTGAGCTGTACACAACCCAATGCGCCTGTTAATGAACCTGCTTTCACCAAAAGATGTCCCAAAGATGCCCAGTTGAATGTCAAGCATTCTCCCTTTTCTGTGCAATTCCACCACTAAAGAACATCTTAGCTCCAAGGCCCCAGGAGTATGGGCAAGATGGCACTTAGGCTATGTTGCAGATCCCGAATGAAGATATCATTGCCTACAACAGACATATGAACTCCATCACCCATAGAGAGATCAGGATGATCATATCTGATATCTGGATGAGTCAAATATGGGGTTATGTGGCCCATGCACATAGGTCCAACCTATCAACCAAGAGTGCATAATTGTAGAATGAGGGAGGAAATGTTGGAAATGTCAGAATCCACAGTCATGCTGTTATTCAGTGTGCATTCTGCCATGGGGATTGTATAAGTTAGTGAGATAATTAGGGGATAGTTTCTAGGTACGAGGAAGGTTGCAGAAGGGAAGGCCAGTGGGTAAGCTCTCACACATATATAGTTATATAGATAGATAGACATATAGATAGACTGGCATGATGGATTTTAGGTCAACAACACCTGTATTTGCCTCTCAGGGAAAGGCATTCTGGGAAGGAGTTGCAGCCACCATGGGTTATACTCAGGATGATCACGTATCTGGAACTGTCAGCTGAGAGCAGCAAACAATTCGTGCCAGGAAGGCAGTTTTATGACGGAGTGATGTTTAACAGATACCCTCTATTCTGGTATCTATAGATGTCTCAAGGCAGCAGAGACTAGGAACCAAATGGCGCTTTCTCTAGGACAGCTTTGATGTAGAATTCCCTCCTCTGTGGTGAAGGAGGGGGAATTTGGGCTGAACAGGAAAAAAGGGTAGGGGTCGGGGTTCTTTAAAGTGCGGCTTCTCCTGGGAGTTCTTCACATTCAGCAAAGACGTGGTCCCGGGTGATTCTACCTATTCTTTACAATAAACTTTTTGTTTTACATTAAGTTGTTGTGGATTTTTGGTCAGAGCAATACCAAGTCTCACAGGAACATACCTTGCAAACTTTACCCTCTTCCCAAAACTCTCCATCAAAAGCATGACAATATTAAAACATCCATTCAGTTACATATCTGTGCCATTTTCAACAAAAATGAAAGACACGTCGGGGAAAGTGGAGATGGTTGCCTCATAACTACCTTTCTTTTAGGTCTCTTGGAAGGCTTTTCCTTCACTATGGACATTTTTTCTTCCATGGACATCTGGCAGGGGTTCCTAGAGTCTGCAAGAAAAGAGGAATCATGGAGGGACAAGCCACAGTTGTCTATTCCAGATTAGAGCGACCCAGAGAGCATCTGGAGCTTGTGGAGGTTCTTCCAGATCACGGGATCTGGATACTTCACACTATTTTGAAGCCGAGAAAGTCTAACAGGGGGAATGCAATAGATCCCTCAGGTTCCAGCAGTTCTGAAGATAAACACCCTTCTCTTTACATTTCATTCCAGATTTTCAACAGGAAGGTTATTTGACAAGAACTCACCATGCTTGACATTTTGGCTGAACTTAACTTGGAAGCATGGAGCAAAAGAGAACTACAACGCTGTTCTATTTCCTTCTCTCTTTTAATTATTCTGCTCTTTTTCTCCTTCATTTTTTTGGGGTGTGTGATGACACACAAAAGAGCTGGACTCCATTGGGCTATTAAAAGAAAAGAACGCACCGCTTGTAAGAAGCCCAGCATCTTACCTGAAGCTGATGATGATTGAACCCAAGCAATGAGTAAATCAATGAATGCTATTTAATGTGCGACAGAAATAGCAAATCTCATCAAGCAACCAATTTCAGGCTTTTGACTCATTGCGTCTGCATGTTCATGTGACCCTGGTGAAGACTACATAAAGGCTTGGAGCAGAAGGCTCCTCCAGCAACAGAAGTTGACTTCAGACAACATCTCTCCCTGAGAACTCAAGTAAGTATGGTCCAGGTCTTTCTCTCTCATTCTTCCATAACCTTCATCATCAACTTTGTCTTTCTTCTTTTGACTTCTCGCTGCCCTTTTTTTTATTTCAGCAAATGTTAGGAAACTCCTCCAAGCAAGGAGAATCCATATGAATCTTCCGATCTACCTGTTTGGACATTTGCATTTTGAAAAAATAGAATAAAATAAAATCATTCTCTCCTCTCTCTCTCTCTCTCTCTCTCTCTCTCTCTCTGTCTGTCTTTCTCAGGTCTTCACTTCCCAAAGATGGCCTGCTGTGATTCTGGGTGCGGTTCCAATGGAACAATGGTTGCTAGCGGAGGAGGAGGACAGGTGACCGTCCGACCCGGAGGTTGCAGAATAGTATGCGGAGGATCTCAGCTCCAGGAAAACGGTGGCGTCCGAGCGTCTTGCCGCTGTGTGTGTGGCTCTGAGTGTTGCATCCCCTGTGGCTCTGGGTGCGGTGGCAGCGGTGGCAGTGGACCAGGCGTCAAAGTAGAAATAAATTCAGGAACCTCCCACTTTTTCATACCTGGCGCATACCTGACATCCAGTGGTGGTGGTGGTGTGTCTACCTCTTGCTGCGAAACATGTGGGCCATGCTAATCCCCCACAGCAAGGAACACCCGGGAATGACCTGTGAAATGGCCGAAGACTCTGGACGCGACTCGTGCTGAGGACCCACCATGCCTCTGAAACAGCAGGGATGGTTGGGTGTCCATCCTTGGTGGCTGCCTTCCCCACTCTTCTCTCTCTCTATTGTCCACTTTCCTGTGCTTGCAACTCCTTGACCTCTTTGCATTCCTTCTGCCCTCATGCGACTCAGTGAGACCTTTTCAGCTGGAAACATTTCCTCCATCGAGAAGAAGCTGTTCATTCGTCTCTGCATCCTTCCTTCTCTTTCAACTGTAGGTGCTTTTCCATATCTGTCATTAAAATTTTTCTGAGCATCATATGATTGTTTGTCTGGCTCATTTTTCCTTGTGATCTCCCGGTGCCAAGCTTTTGAGACAAATCCATGGCCAGTTTGGTTTCGATGAAGACATAGCCTGTATTGCTAAAGTTTCTAATGTTTGGAGTTTCTTCTAGGAGGTGCAACTGAACTATGAAAGAGAATTGGAAAGAATGTCCATTGTGTGGGGGAATCATAGGATCATAGACTCATAGAACCATAGAGTTAGAAGAGACCCCTAAGGGCCCTCCAGTCCAACCCCCTGCCATGCAGGAACTCTCAGTCAAAGCATACCTGACAGATATCCATCCAGTCTCTGTTTAAAGACTTCCAAGGAAGAGATACGGGTTCCCCCAGTGTTTGGAAATCCCTAAAGAAGAACCTTGTATATTGAAATCTTTGAAATTTGTTGGAAGAACTTGAACGACAAAAAAATCTGGCTTTTAGATCAAAAATAAAGTTAAGTATTTGGGCATAGTAATATAAAAAAATGTAAATTTATTTGAAGACAATTATAATCAGGCATGGAAAGAAGTAAAAAAAGATCTAGCAAATTGGACAAAATGAAGACTCTCATGGTCCCGAACAATAGCGGCAATTAAAATGAACATATTGCCTAGATTTTTATTTTTATTTCAGAGTGTGCCAATAGTGATCAATGACAAATGTTTCAAGGAATGAAAAAGAGAAATGACAAAGTTTATCTGGGCAGGTAAAAAACCCAGGATCAAATGGAATATATTAATTGACTGTAAAAACAGAGGAGGATTGGGAGTACCTGATTTAAGATTATAGTATTATGCCTGCGGATTATTTTGGATGATAGATTGGTGTACATTACAGAATGAGAGAGTATTAAATTTAGAACATGATAATCTCAAATTTGGGTGGCACGGATTTATCTGGTTTGATAAAGCAATTGAGAACGAGGAGTTTAAAAGTCATTATATTAGGAAAAGCTTGATGAAAATATGGTTAAAATGTAAATTAAGATTTTATCAGAAAA
>NC_056530.1:9902758-9906560 GCF_019175285.1 Sceloporus undulatus
CAGCTTTGAGGTTACCAGCATGTGCATACCATCTTGAGGTCCTCCAGTTCCATTGGTGTATCAGCTCCACTTGATAACCACCATTCCCGGCCGTTGCATCTATCCCAGCTGATGTTTAGAGGGACAGATCCAGGACTGCTCCCAAACTGTGAACACAATCTTTTACGGGGAGTGTGGCCCCCATCCAGAATTGTTTGACACACTGCCAGCCTCAGATTAGGACCCATGACCCAGTATTATAAAACCATTCAGATACACTCATATGAGTACATTTTTTAAAAATATACAAATGGAAAAGTCATGGTTCAAAATTGACTGGGGAGGCCTGTGGGAAGAGCTGTGTCTTTCATGCTGTTTTGTATGCTGTCGGCATTTTCAGCTGTCGAATCAACTTTCCCATATTCTCTTTTATACCAAAAACTGCTTGATGTATCTCTGCTGTTTTTTCTGCCTTGAGCTATATGATCATTTGAAACTCGTGATTTGAGAAACCCATGTTTTTCTTCTCGTTCATTGAGAACTTGATGAGAATTTCTTTAAAAAATATTCGTTCCTCAAATCCCCCTTTCAAAAGGTGATTTCTTCTCTCCCTTTCAGCAGCTAGAGAAATGTTTTTCACAGATTTCTCGAATGACAACAAAAGACAAGAAGAAGGGAATGGCAGTGGGGAAGGGGAAAAGTTCAGTAGATCTTTATTCTCCCAGTTCACCATAGAAATTCACTGGCTGACCTTGGGCAAGTCACTTGCTCTCAGCTTCAACTCCAACTCCTAGGTATTCCTTCATGGTAGGTTTTATCCATGGCAGAATTCCTGCTATTGCACTCCAACCTGCCCCTTCTTCTCTTTTGTGAGGGTCACACTCTCTCAGCCTCAGAGGCAGTGCATGGCCAACTCTCTCTCTGCACCTCTCCCATGGTGATGGTAAGGCGCAAACCTATCATGCAGTGATAACAATAATGGTAATAATAGGTAAGGAGAGTGCAGAACATCCATGAGTGAGAGAGTGTGACTTACCCAATGTCACCCTGTGGATTTACATGGCTGAGCTGGGATCAGGACTCTAGCCTCCCAGTTCGCCATAGAAATTCACTGGCTGACCTTGGTCAAGTCATGTGCTCTCAGCTTCAACTCCAAATTCTAGGTATTCCTTCATGGTAGGTTTTATCCATGGCAGAATTCCTGCTCCTTCTTGAGGATTCCTGCTTGGCAGAAGAGCATTGCCACTTGGCACCTCACTCTTCCCCTTCTCATCTGTGAGGGTCACAGTGTCTCAGCTTCAGGGGCATCCCATGGCAAAACTCCTCTTTATGCCAAGAAAACCCTCGGTTTGTCCCATCTTCCAGTGCCATCCTGATGTTGAACAGGGGTCAGACTACATGCCCTCTAGGATCCCATGTTTTCCTATGTATTACTTCATAGCAGAAGGGGGTTGGACTGGATGGTCTTTGAGGTTCCCCCAACTCTAGCATTTCTTGTTTATTTGTTGAGATTTTTTTCTTTTGTGTGTGTGTGTGTGTGTGTGTGTGTGTGTGTGTGTGCCTTCAGGTTTTTTCAGCAGAGGAATATTCTTTAAACATCTGCCAAACTTCCCTTTGTCAGCCCCACCTCCTTCTTCTCTTTTGTGAGAATTTGAATGGCAGAGCATGATGTATTTTCGAATTTTGGAGAATATTCTTTACATCACTATTTGAAACCCTTTCCTTTGAAATAACTGCAAAAGTTGATTTTAAACCCATGAAAGCCAAATAAAAAGTCAAAAATTTAGTGAGCTGTTGATCAGCCCAGCCTAAAACCAGTCAATTCCCAAAAACGGGGCAGACGCCCACCTTTTAGGTGTGTGAGGTGAGATGCAAGCTGCTTTGGGTCTCTTTGGAGGTATGCTGTTTAAATGATGCATGCATCCTAAGAATCCAGAAGCTGCGCCAAAGCTGCACTCCAGTGCTTAGGAATGGAGTGTGGCTTTGGTGCGACTTCCAGACTCTTAGGATGCATGCATCATTTAAACAGCATACCTCCAAAGAGACCCGAAGCAGCTTTATTTTGGCAGTCTGTAACAGGCCAAGGACAGTATTTCCATCACCTTCTGGACTATGCTTTTCATTCCATGTAGGCCATTTTAATTTTAATTTTTAATCCCTCCCTTAATTTTGTTTGTGGTGCACACAGTCTCACAAGTGATAAAAAACATGAGTTAGAACCAGATACACAAGATACATCAAGTGGACAAAAAGAGCTGTTCTGACATTGGAATATGCTACTTTGGAGTATGGTGGTGTATGTAAAGACAGACGTTTTAGGTTTAAAATACAAACTTATAGTTTAAGCTGGAATAAGAGCAATTAAATCATGCAAATCATATTTATGGAGCAAGCCATGGCAAGCCACACTCTCGCAGCCTCAGCGGATGGCAATTGCAAAGAAGAATCTTGCTAATTAAATCTCATGATAGGTCATGATATGTTGGAAACAACTGGAAGGAACACAGTAACAACCACAACAAACACATCTATATCAAGAAGGTGTGAAATTGATTAGGAGGTCTCAGAGTTGTTGATGGAGTCCCCTAGACTTTTGCTTCAACATACTTTTCATGTCATCCATGACAAACATGGGATTACTGTTCATGGTGTCCATGACAAACATGGGCCTCTTGTTCATGGTGTCCATAACCAACATGGATCTATTGTTCATGGTGTCCATGACAAACATGGACCTATTGTTTATGGTGTCCACAAAAAACATGGGCCTCTTGTTCATGGTGCCCATGACAAACATGGACCTATTGTTCATGGTGTCCATGACAAACATGGGCCTCTTGTTCATGGTGTCCATAACAAACATGGATCTATTGTTCATGGTGTCCATGACAAACATGGACTTATTGTTCATGGTGTCCATGACAAACATGGGCCTCTTGTTCATGGAGTCCATGGCAAAAATGGGCCTCTTGTTCATGGTGGCCATGACAAACATGGACCTATTTTTCATAGTGCCCACAATAAACATGGGCCTCTTGTTCATGGTGTACATGACAAACATGGACCTATTGTTCATGGTGTCCATGACAAACATGGGCCTACTGTTCATGGTGTACATGACAAACATGGACCTATTGTTCATGGTGTACATGACAAACATGAACCTATTGTTCATGGTGTCCATGACAAACATGGACCTATTGTTCATGGTGTCCATGACAAACATGGGCCTCTTGTTCATGGAGTCCATGGCAAACATGAGCCTACTGTTTATCGTGTCTATGACAAATATTAGCCTATTCCAGTTGATTTCAGGACCTTCAGGGGAGAAGGTCCATTTTATCCTATGAGGAGAGACTTAGGGAGATGGGTAGCCTGGAGAAGAGACAGTTAAGAAGTGATATCATACTCTATTTAAGCATTTGAAGGAGTGTCCAGAGAACAGGACCCAGAACAATGGATGCAAGCTAAAGGAAAAGAGAGACACACTCAACATTAGGATGAACTTTCTGACAATAACAGTTGTATGGCAATGGAGCACACTCCCTTGGAGTGTTGTGGAATCTCCTTCTTTGGAGGTCTTTAAACAGGTGCTTACTGTCATAGGCCCTAATTTGAGGCTGGTGGTGTGTCAACCAATTCTGGATGGGGGCCACACTCCCCCTAAAAGATTGTGTTCACAGTTTGTGGCGGTCCTGGATCCGTCCCTCCAAATGTCAGCTGGGATAGATGCAACGGTTATCAAGTTGGGCTGATACACCAATGGAACTGGAGGATCTCAAGATGGTATGCACATGCTGTTAACCTCAAAGCTGAATTTCTG
>NC_056530.1:9906660-9910665 GCF_019175285.1 Sceloporus undulatus
CCTGAACCACTGGCCTGGAGGCAAACTTTGTTACATAATCACCCTGCAATGGGAGAAGATGATGAATGTTGCCACATATAGCTCAGCATTTGTGTCAGTATGAATGGCAGTCTAGACCTTGGATGATGCCAGATTAGTGTCCATGCATACCCCTTTTTCCACTGTTGGAAAGTTCACATTGAAAGATTGCAAAAAGCAACATGGACTCTGGTCTGGACTCGTGAAAATGGGGATGAGGATGACATTTATGCATTTCACATTTCTAAGGGTTTATCACACAGGGAAAATCGGATGGGGGGATCGGAGGTTTAAATAGCGGTTATCCCAGTCAAAACGCAAATTCGCAATTAAGGTTTTCACACACATCACTATTAAACAGGCAATAAAGAGGCCATAAAGAGGCAATAAACAGCAACAAATCATTTTTGGGATTCCCCCATGAAAGATTTGTTGCTGTGTATTGTCTCTTTTTGGCGTCTTTATTGCCTATTTAATAGTGACGAACTCACGCTTTGCCTGGGATAATCGCTGTTTAAACCCCTGATTTTGCCCATTTCCCCCCATGTCATACAACTTTATTATGGGATTTTACTAAATCAGGTGCCACCTTTTCACTTTCTGAACCTAAATATGAACTATGTCACATTTGTCATCAAAATCTGTACGTTTCTGAAATGTGCAATTACTTAACACAGCATATAGAAAGCACACACAGTTAAAGTGCAGATATATGCTGGCCCTTTTAGTCTCTTCCAACTCTATGACTCTATGATCTTTGTCATTTCTGATAAGAACCAACATGATCGGTGCCTCCTGGACTGACCTATATGACTACTAGGTATGTCCATTTTGTTTTCTCGTTCTCTTTTTAAGTAACATACCAAACAAACCCCAAGTTATTTCTATCTCTCATATAAAGACATTGGTGGGTTCTGGTAATTGCTTCAGACAAACAAAATGCATCTGAGGAAGTAGACTGAAGTCTACAAAAGCACATGCTGCCAACTTCTTTCTTTCAGTTAGTCTCAAAGGTGCTCCAAGCTCTCTCTGTGTACTGATTCTACAGACTAACACGGCTATATCTGAATTCTACCCAACTGAAACAAAATACTCCTTCACCTACATGTGGCAGATTCAAAATGTATTTCCGCTATGGAGAGGAGCATGTAGCACTTGCCTGTCATAAGGGTGCCAAAGAGTAAGAACGTCTTGCAACGGGGGATCTGAATACAAAAGGTTTCTAAACAAGACCTTGAACCCTTGGATATTGTACTGTCTTAGTGATGAATTGCAAACTCTTGTGCCTGATGATGATGATGATGATGATGATGATGATGATGATGACGACCATTGGTTTCATGGTCCATCAGGTGTTACATATCGGAGTCCTGGACCATCAATGATTCAGATTCTATCCACCAATCTAGGAATCAGTGAGAGCTTTCATCACACAATGTAGCATGTTCCAAGCAGCATTGGTTATTGTAATTCTTCTGTTGTGATCCTATCTATGGCTATGGTTTGCAATAACTCCCAGAACACCTCTCACCACTGGAAACAACACAATTGTCTCCTTTTCCCAGAGGTGCTGAATATCAGGTTTTAGATCTCAATGTTTCATCATCTTTTCCTGGTCTTGCTTCAATTTTGCTGTCCCCTGGGAATGCCACAGCCATAATTCAACCTCTTTTTTCCCCCCAGAGCCACAGGTATGTCTGGCATATTACAGTCAGCCCAATCCACAAATTCCACTATCCACATCCACACACACACACATATATATATATATATATATATCCTAAAAGCATATATTTTTTTAAAAACGGATTAACAAGATTTACTGTGGGACTACTGTTCCCATGTGTGGTCAGTGGCAGTTGAATCAGACCTTTGGCCCTGTGTCATTTGGACACGATGGCGTGAGAGTAACGAGAAACCAGTTCATTTGGCCTGTCTAGACATGTCCATAATCCTTTTCTTTGGGTATAGGCCATATATAAGCCTATTTGAATGTTTAGATCCTCCCAAAGGATCTGTCACTCAGTCCCGCCACCATTGAATTGTGGTGCCCAGAACTGGACAGAATATTCCAGGTGGGGCCTGACCAAAGCAGAATAGAGTGGCACTTCATCTTCCCTTCATCTAGACACTATACTTTTATTGATGCAGCCTTAAATTGCATTGGCCCTTTTATCTGCCGTATCACATTGTTGACTCATGTTCAACCTGTGGTCTACCTGGACTCCTAGATCCCTTTCACACAGTGGGAAACTGGTTCATATGGCCTATCTAGACATGTTCATAATCCTTTTATTTGGGTATAGGTTATCTGGAAGACCATATATAACCCTGCCTGAGTTTTAAGATCCTCCCCAAAGGATCTCGGTCTCTCAGTCCCACCACCATCTCAGACATGTTTAGTGACGACATGGGAGAGACCCTTCTTGGTGGCTGCTCCCTGTTTGTGGAACTCCCTTCCAGAGAAGATTCGGTTGGCATCTGTTTGCTTTCCACTGGCAGGTGAAGATTTTTTTACTTTTTACCCCAGTTTTTGAGTATTAACTGTCTGGATATGGACATTCTTTTAATTTGGATGTATTGTATACTCATCCCACCACATTTGCAGCTTTGACGTTCATGGATTTGATTATTCACAGATTTTATTGATATGTTCTTTCTAGGAATATCTAGGTCTTCCAGTGCAACTCTGCGGTCAACTTTAACCAACAGTCACACTGAAGGACCTAGAGATCCCTAGAGAGAATACTCTACTAGGCATATGTAGCTCCTCCGGTGCAGTTCTATGATCAGTGTCTGTCGGACGTTGACCACAGAGTTGCACTGGAGGATTTAGAGATCCCTAGAGAGAATACTCTACTAGGCCTTTATAGCTCCTCCAGTGCAGTTCTATGGTCAGTGTCTGTCAGACGTTGACCACAGAGTTGCTCTGGAGGACCTTGAGATTCCTAGAGAGGTGTTCTCTCAGGTAAAAATGTAGTGCTGTTGTTATTTGCAGTTTTCCCATGTTCGCAGTGGCCCTGTGCCCCTAATCCCAGTGAATGTGGAAGAACAAGTGCATTTGTATTAATATTTTAACTTGAACCTGCTTGGGCTGCCATATTAGGAAAATGCTACTATACAAATGTAATGAATTCATTCATTAATCCATTGAGATTCCATATCCATATTCTGTGGTCTAAAGGCTGAACTGGAGAATCTTCAATGAGCCCCCCAGACAGGTATGTACACACACACCACCACACCCCACACCACACACTGAGTGACCTTATATATACCCACTCTTTTCCATGCCAGCATTCTCTGAAGATGCCAGCAGGAATAAACTCTTCTAGAAGTGGTCACACAGCCCAAAAAACCCACAAAAAACTCTGACTTCACATAGCAAGGAGTTTCCATTCTTTGGAATGATTGCAGACTCTGGGAGCAGCCACCAAGAAGGCCCTCTCCCATCTTCCTCTCGTTTTCTATCAAGTAAGTCCAGTTTATACTTTCATAGATGGACTTTGCTGTCACCTCAGTCTTCTCTCACCAAGGTGGCATGCCCAGCTCCCCAACCTTTGTTCATCATGTTTTGTCATTTCAGTTGGTGCTATGGTTTAAGATCTCACCATCAAAAATAAACACAATTTGATGAAGTATATCTAAAGAGGCAGAGACATAGATTCTGGCATAGAAGCTGGAGAAAGAACCACAATAAGCAATATAGACCATTCAAGAGTCCATCTTACCTGCTTTCTGAAGAAGAGAAGCTGAGATGAAGTGTGAAGCTGTCGATGGAAGAGACTCTCCCTGGTGGTTTATATACTCTTCAGCATCCCCGTCTTTTCCTACGTTGGAGCATTTTCAGCCCTGAATTTTAATGACTTTCCTGCAAACGGCCTCTCAGCATCACATGCCAAATTACTATAATCATCCTAAATGACTTTGGGCAATATGTTTAATAATGCACACTCAGCTTCTGAAGTGCCATATTTGCTCATGCCA
>NC_056530.1:9910690-9919724 GCF_019175285.1 Sceloporus undulatus
ATTACCAGCTCCAGACAGGATCAAAGGTATAAGGAGAGAAATAAGGACGGTGCTCCCATCCATGTGAGAGCAAGAGATTGAAAAATATTAAGGGAATAGGAATGGATTGGTTTATCCATCCATCCATCCATATTAGAAAGCTGGGCTAAAGCTAACAAAATGAATTTCAATATGGAGAAACGTAAGGTAATGCACTTAGGGCAGAACAATGAAACACACAGATATAGGATTATGGGTGACACCTGGCTTAAGAAGACAACTTGTGAAAGGGATCTAGGAGTCCAAGTAGACCACAAGTTGAACACGAGTCAACAGTGCGATGCGGCAGCTAAAAAGGCCAATGTGATTTTAGGCTTCGTCAATAGAAGTATAGTGTCTAGATCAAGGGAAGTAATAGTGCCATTCTATTCTGCTTTGGTCAGGCCCCACCTGGAATATTGTGTCCAGTTCTGGGCACCACAATTCAAAAAGGAAGTGGAGAAACTGGAGTGTTTCCAAAGGAGGGCAACTAAAATGGTGAAGGGTCTGGAAACCATGCCCTATGAGTAACAACTGAGGGAGTTGGGTATGTTTAGCCTGGAGAAGAGGAAGTTAAGAGGTGATATGATAGTCCTGTTTAAATACTTGAAGGGATGTCATATTGAGGAGGGAGCAAACTTGTTTTCTGCTGCTCCAGAGACTAGGACCCGGAGGAATGGATGCAAGCTCCAGGAAAAGAGATTCCAGTGCAATTTAGGAAAAACCTCCTTACAGTAAGGGCTGTTCAACAGTGGAAGATACTCCCTCGGAGTGTAGTAACAGTAAGGGCTACACTATTCGGAGTCTTAATGGAGTCTTCTTCCTTAGAGGTCTTTAAGCAGAGGCTGGATGGACATCTGTCAGGGATGCTTTGATTGAGAGTTCCTGCATGGCAGAATCGGGTTGGACTGGATGGCCCTTGCGGTCTCTTCCAACTCTACGATTCTATGATTGTATGATTCTCATGGGTCTCTCTTACCATTTGTCTTCTGCATGTTCTTGTAATAGCTCCCATTTCCATTGCTGTAAATAGTTACAGGGCCGGCTCTACCATATAGGCGACCTAGGCGATCGACTGGGGCGCAAAAAGATCAGGGGCCCAATTTGCACCCCTCTGCATGTGTGCGCGTGTGCACACGCGCCCACGCACAACCCCATCTGAGCCCAGGGCGCCGGCTCTTCTCCTGCTGCCCTGGGTCTCTCTGCAGCCAAGCAGAGGCCAGCGCTTGGCTGGAGCACAGCTCTAGCAGCAACAGAGTAGCAGGAGGAGCGAGTTTGGCACCCTGGGAGCCGGAGCTGCGCTCGTGCATGCTCCAGCCAAGCACCCTCTACCCTTGCGTGCTGCTGCTGCCTGGGCTACCCCAGAAGTGAAAGGGAGTGGGAGCTTGGCTGGAGTATGAACGAGCGCAGCTCCGGCTCCCAGGACACCAAACTCGCTCCTCCTGCTGTTCAGCTGGGGCTAGAGTGAGTTTGGCACCCTGGGGGCCGGAGCTGCGCTCATGCATACTCCAGCCATGCGCCCTCTCCCTTTCCCTTCTGGGGTAGTAGCCCCTGGCTCAACTCGTGCTTGGCCTGTTTTTATTAAAAAGGTAATGTCTATTTTTCTAGCCTTGTGTGTAGCCTCTGGTGCAATTGTAAAGTACGAATTCCATAGCTCTAGCATGAATGTGTTAAAGTCATATAAAACAATATTGATTTTCCAGTGTGATAGCAGCCTGAATTAAAGTGGTGCAATAATGTTGCAGAGAGATATTTAGCCTTTTCTGTAGCAGAGCACTGAGGAGTGAAAGTGGTTAGGGTTTGGGATTCCACTGTATATCTTTCTCCTTTATGGTTTTGGTTTCACACCTTCTTTTTTCAGGTACCAGTATGGCTGATAGAAAGAAACCGTCTGGTGCTTGGTTCCGAAAAAGAAGAAAGGATATGGATGAAAACGTAAAAAGATCTAAAGGGTCTTTTGAAAAATACCTTCTTGGACAAAATGACAGGTCATCACTTAAAGGGCCAGACAATGAAAAGCCGTCAACTTCTGCAGAAGCATCAGAACAAACGGTTGAAACAATAGTTGATGTGGAAAAAGACCTTCTCCAAGAAGATAATACTGGAGCATTGGACGTTGCATCCAGTGAACATGAAATAAAAAAAGACAGCATAATTGAAGAACTAAAGCCAAGAGAATCAAGCAGAGTAACAGCGGATTATGCAGATCCAGCTTCTTGGGAAACTTTAAAAATGACCCAACAAAACTTAAGAACTATGTTGGTGGAACATGGACCAGAAGTATATCGTGAATATCTACAGTACTCCAGATCAACCAAGAAAGTATTCTGTTTTTGCTGTAAGGTTTCCGGTGGGAATACTTCTTCTGCGTTAGCCCAAAATGGTTGCAGTGACTGGCACAACATTTCTGCAGTTATTATCCAACATGAAAAAAGTATTGAGCATCTTAATAACTTCCAAAAATGGAAAACATTAAAGAAAACCCTTGAAGAAAGCTTGACTGTTGACAATTTACATGTTAAGAAAATAAAAGAAGAAGAAAAGCACCTCAACATTAGGAGGAACATTAAGGGCTGTTCGACAGTGGAACAAAGTCCTTCCTCGGAGTGTAGAGGAGTCTCCTTCCTTGGAGGTCTTTAAAATGAGGCTGAATGGCCATCTGTTGGAGATGCTTTGATTGAGAGTTCCTGCATGGCAGAATGGGGTTGGACTGGATGGCCCTTTACATCATGAGTGCGCCAATGGTGCACTTGTGGTGTAACCCGGGTGCCGCAAAAAGAACCCGGAAGAACCAGGTTCTTTTTGCGGCGGTGGAACGCCGCACTGTTTGGCGGCTGCGACGTCCTTCTGCAGGTAAAAAGGGTGAGTGCAGGCTGCCATTTCGGAGTGCACTTAAGAGAGCTTTAAAAAAGCTGTTAAGACGGATCTCTTCCAGCAGGCCTTTCCTAAATAGAAACCCAGCCAGCAAAGAGAGAAAGTAATGGACTGGTCCTGTTTGCTATTTGCCTGTCCATTGTTTTTTGTTTGTTTAAATTGTTATTGATCTCTTTTTAAAACATGTTTGAATTGTAAAGTGTTTAATTCTATTTTAAGAGAGGGAGGGTTGGGGATATGACTTGTATAATTTTTAATGCTGAAAGCTGCCCCAGTTGCCTGAGTACAGATGGGGTGGGATAATAATAATAATAATAATAATAATAATAATAATAATAATAAATACACTTTTTTGTGGGTTTTCTGGACTCTGTGGCAATGTTCTAGAAGAATTATTCTTGACGTCTTGCCCGCATCTGTGACTGGCCTCTTCAGAGAAGCTGGCATGGAAGAGAGTTGGATATATATATATACACACACGTGCACACACAACACACACACACACACACACACACGGTCACACAGATATATACAACCAACTGTCTTCAATGCCAGTATATATACTGTGTGACCCTGGGTAGGGAGGAGTATATAGATATATACCCCACTCCCTTCATGCCAGCATTCTTTAAAGATGCCAGCCACAGATTCTGGCGTAACATCAGGAATAAACTCTTCCAGAACATGGCCACATAGCCCGGAAAATCCCACAAAAACTATGGATTCCAGCCATGAAGCCTTGGCTTCATATACAGTGGTTACACCCGGGATACGAAATCACCGCCTTACGAATTTCCGGGATACGAAAAAATCCCATAGGAAAAAAACTGTTTCGGGTTACGGTTTTGTTTTTTCGGCTTACGTAAAAAGTTTTTTGGTGCTTTTCGGCGCTTTTTCACACTAAATCGCGCGGCTTTCTAGCGCTAGCGCCTATGGCTTTTTGCTAGCGAAAGATTTCGGGTTACGAATGGCGCCGCGGAACGAATTAAATTCGTAACCCGGGGTACCACTGTATATTGTTTGTTGTTGTTGTTGTTGTTGTTGTTGACATGGGGTGGAGTCCTTGGCCACTATTCTGTATCCCCCGCAGCTCACATCCTGGAGAGGGATAGATTTTTCAAAAGCCAAGGAGGAAAAGCAAGACTCTCAGATGCAATAAAAAACATCTCATCTTCAGAGACACATGAACTACATGAAATGTTGGCTGAGTAATGGCATTCTTATATTAAACTCTCCTGTTTTCCTAGGGTGATTTGATTCCCCAAAGGGATGGATAATTCCTGTCCAGCCATAGGAATTGCTGCAGAGTCATTTGAAGAATCCATGGGACAGAGAACTGGCTTCTCCGCCTGCTTAGATTTTCACTCCACCTGGCGGATACTTGCAACAATAGCCAGAAGCATTTTAGTACTTTGATCTCTGCAAATGGCTTAGAAATACCAGGTGTCGAAACTTGCACATATCCTCCATGGTTCTTATAGGTAAACAAAAATAATCTGGGGTAAATTCCGGTTTATTTTTTCCCCTTTAGAGAGAAGGAACCGTTGGAAGGTTTGGGGATAGAGTGGGACGCATCAGTAAGTAAGAAAGATGTAATCCCAAAATATATACCTAAGTAACATCACAATGAAGGGATGTCCTGTATAGGGAAGTAAGCAGCTTTACTGCTGTGGGTCCATCCTATGGAACCATAGAACCATAGAGTGGAAGAGACCCCAAGGGCCATCCATCCAACCCCTTCCAGGACATAAAACTCACAATCAGCTCCCCAAGAGATGGTCATCCAGGCTCTGTTTAAAGACCTCCAAAGAAGGAGACTCCACCATCCTCCAATGGCAATCCTTCTATGTCGACCAGCTCTACGGTCAGGACGTTCCTCCTGAATGTTGGGATGGAATCTCTTTTCCTGCAGTTTGCATTCAGGCTGCTCCATAACTAGTCTTTGGAGCCTCAGTTAGGATTCGTATGCAATTAGCATAATCATATATTTCATCAAGTGTTTTTGCCCGTCTATTGTCATTCTGTATGCTTTATTTCATAATGAACCCCATTCTTCTCAGAAAGCTGTGAATGTATGTGTGAAGGACTCCAATGTATCCATCTGAGAAACATCCCTTCTCCAGACAGCAGGAACATGCAAAATGTGTGCGATGACTCTGACCTAGAATATCTGCAGGGCTTGGAATAAACATATTGCCATGTTCTAAAATTGAAAGATAATGCCAAAAATCTCAAGATGGCGTTTCTAGTACATATATATTGTTTTAAGCCTGGTTCTCCAGAAGGTTTCGACCTCAGCTCCCAGAATTCCTGACTACTGACCATGCTGGCCAGGGCTTTTGGGAGTCACAGTCCAAAACACCTGGGCCTGATTCCCACTCCCTTTTAAACCAGATCACAAATCAGTTTGAACTGGTTCAGACAACCCTGGGTTACCACTTAAGCAAATCGTTGAAATGATCCGAGAGGGGGTCCCATGCGCTAGAACCATTTGACCTGGGTCTTGATGCTGATGTTTTCCACATCTTTTTCGATAAGTTGATTCCGTGCAAGATGTAACCACAAGCGGATCAGAATCGTTTTAAATTTGCCCTTCGGCCGGCTGGAGCGGGTCCATTTTGAATCAATTATGGCATGAATGCGAATCACAAGTGGATTATTTTTAGAGGCGAAAAATGCAATCAGGGCAAATATAGTGGGAACCATGCTCCGCCTTCAAACGATCTATCAGTTCCATCACACACTGATTCATCTGGGAATCAGATAAAATCAGATAAGACAAAGTTTGGGAATCGCTGGTTTAAAGGATGTCATCAGACATATATATCATGGACTAATATCTCTAACTAGCTGTATTTGGAGTGGTTGGTTTCACCATGTCTACATTGCATACCACTTTGTGTTTTAACCTGGAAAAGGTAGTGGTTGGGTGGAAAAGAGAAGAAAGAATAGCAGAAACAATTTTGCGCCGGGCAAAAGAAGACAGTAGGCGAAAACTGCTCCTGATCCAAAAGAAGGAAAACAATGCAGAACATGTTGAAAGCTCTCCCAATGCGCAGGCCAATGTGGCATGGCTCCTTGTCCAGACGTTCTTCAGGGCAAACCCTCCATTGCCCTTTGGCCCTGAGTTGGCAAATCCTAATGGAAAAATTGGCAGGGAGAGGGCAAACCTTCCAAATTAAAGAGCGCAATGCGTCAATTTTTTGTAATTACTGTGACAACTCAATATTTGCCCCTAATAACTTTGGGATTATTAAAGTCATTTTAAAGATGATGAAACCAGCAGATTCTTTTTGTTTTAAGTTTCTAATTAAACTTCTGAACCAAAAGGTGTTTTCAATGCTGCCCAGGAAGGCACAAACACAGTATAAAAGCCCTATCCCTCCTCAGTCTTCCAACTGCTTAATCGCAATCCATCTTTGCCTTCCTATTCCTCAGAGACCAGGTAAGCTTGGCTTGTCCAAGACATATTAGGAATGTTTACTTCAGTGGTGTCAATACTTTCTTGTGGGTTTGTGTGTCCTCCGGTCCGACTCCGACTTAGCTGGACCTGTCCTAGGCTTTTCTTACAAAGAGAGGTGTAAAGGTGGTTTGTTCTTGCCTTTCGCTGAAGCCGGGTGAGTGTGTCTTCGACCAAGCCTCAACCAAGTGGCTGTTCCATAGCTCAGCGAGGGTTTGGAAACCTAGGCTCCCAGGGTCTTAAGGGACGCTGATGCCTTAGTACTTTAGATGCCAGTTCTGATGGAGAGCGACTAAAATGGTGAGGGTCGGGAAACCATGCCATGAGGAAAGATCAGGGAGCTGGGGATGTTTAGCCGAGGAAGAGAAGTTAAAGGTAAGATGATAACCCTGTTTAAACATTTGAAGGGATGTCATATCGAGGAGGGAGCAAGCTTGTTTTCTTCTGCGTCAGAGAATGGGACCCAGAAACAATGGGGACAAGCTCCAGGAAAAGAGTTCCAGCTCAACATAGGAGGAACTTCCTGACAGTAAGTTCGACACTGGAAAAACTCCTTCCTCAGAGTGTAGTGGAACTCCTCCTTGGAGGTCTTTAAACGGAGCTGGAATGGCCATCTGTAGGGGAATGCTTTGATTTAGATTTCCTGCAGGGCATAATAGGGTTGGACTGGATGGCCCTTGTGGTCTCTTCCAACTCTATGATTCTATGATTCTATGTCGGGTACTTTGATTGGAGAGTTCCTGCATGGTAAGGGGCTTGGACGGATGGCCCTTGTGGTTCCCCTCTTTCCAACTCTATGATTCTATGATTCCTATGTCGGGTTTACTTTGATTGAGAGTTCCTGCATGGTAAGGGGCTTGTGGACTGGTATGGCCCTTGTGGTCTCTTCCAACTCTATGATTCTATGATTCTATGTCGGGTTTTACTTTGATTGAGAGTTCCTGCATTGTAATGGGTTGGGACTGGATGGCCCTGTGTGGTCCCTTCCTTTTTTTTTCCTTTTAACCTCTCACCTTCCAACTCTATGATCCTATGATTCTATGTCAGGTATTACTTTGATTGAGAGTTCCTTGCATGGTAAGGGGCTTTGACGGGATGGCCTTGTGGTCCCTTCCAACTCTATATGATTCTATGATTCTACAACTCTTCCTATGCATCAAGCCTCTTGTTTTCTCCCGGTCCTTCCAGACTCACCTTCATCCCTACAGCCATGCCTGATTGCAGACCATCCTGCGTGCATCCCCCCCTGTCAGTCCAGCCCAGGTATTTCATTTGGGGCATCACGTTGTTTTCGACTACAGGTTTGTCTATGATGGCCACTGTGGCTATGACTCTTATGGACTGAGCCATGGCAGGGAGGACGAAGTCTTCCCTTCGTGCAGAGGCAAGCTACGGGACTCTGTGTTTCATCTTGAACGATCCACATTTGTGTTAGAACAGCCAGGTCCCATCCTGGCTGAGTCCTGCGGAGGGCGCTTACGTCGGAGGTAATCGCTCCCTGTTCCGATTGCGAGGGCAACTTTGGCAGCGACGGCGACTTTGGCCACAACTATAACAGGGTCTTTTATGGGAACCGTACTAGAAGAGCATCAGCTACAATCGCAGGGCTAAACCTTCGTGGACGTTCGACCTCGGGCAAAAGAAAAAGGAACAACCAAGGATTCGCGGCTAAACTCTCCGCTTGTGACTAGAGATGCTGAACCACTTTCCCAGCTCTTGTCAATGGGAGCTGGGGAAGCACTCGGCATCCTTGCGGATCAGGCCTCCGTATAACTCTTCCTTTGGTTTTCTATCTGACTATATCCCTCCATATTCCCCTATCTCTCTACATGTCTGATTCTTATTCCTTTGGCTTTCTGCTCTTCTACACTGGATCCACAAAAGCTTCTATATGTACATGAATGTTGTGCATGCAGACAATGTCATGTCAAAGAGAGACGAAGGGAAAGCTGCTCTTTGAAAGCCGAAGATGGCTTTCCCTTGCTCCCAAACCCACGCTGCCATTTCTATTGGGGGACCTGTTAACAGTGTACTTTTGCTCTCTTCTCTCACCTTCGCTTGCTGGAAATTCCAATGACTTCCTGAATAAAACTTTCTCTGCATTGCAGCACTGGACTGGTCATTTTGAATTATGGAGTGATAATCCTGCTTAATCTTAATCTCTGTGTATGTGTGTTTGTGTGTGTTGTTGGTTGTGTACCTTCACATCATATTCCATCTCATGGCAACCCTAAGGTTATCGTGAGGTTTGCTTGGCAAGATTATTTCAGAGGAGTTTTGCCATTGCCTTCCTCTGAGGCTGAGCGTGTGACTGCCCAAAGTCACCCAGTGGGTTCTATGACTGGGCTGGGAATTGAATCCTGGTCTCCCAAGTCATACTCCAAGGCTCAAACCACTATTTCACAATGTTCGCCATAGATAGTCCTAGAATCATAGACCATAGAATCCTAGAGTTGGAAGAGATCACAAAGCCAACCAGTCCAACCCCATTCTGCCATGCAGGAACTCTCAGTCAAATTGTCCCCGACAGATGGCCATCCAGACTCTGCTAAAGACCTCCAAGGAAGGAAACTCTACCACTCTCCAATACATTATTTTGTAGATTAGACCAAAGAAGACCTTTTATTCAGCTTCATTCGGCTTTTATTCAGCTTACTCTTAGTGCCTGGCACTTATTCCTGA
>NC_056530.1:9919749-9943232 GCF_019175285.1 Sceloporus undulatus
TACTAGGCCTTTGTAGTTCCTCCAGTGCCGTTCTATGGTCAGTGTTTGTTGGATGTTGACCACAGAGTTGCACTGGAGGACCTAGAGATTCCTAGAGAGATGTCCTCTCAGGTAAAAACATGGTGTCTTTGTTATTTGCCTTTGTTTATATTAATTAGGAAAAAAAGATGCAATGAGAAAGTGAAGAAGGAAGGGATAAAGGTTCCTTTAGCAGAAAGACAATGAACAACCAAAGGAAGTTGAAGACATCAAAGTGAAAACATTACCCCTATCACAAAGTGCTTAAATGCTGTTGACTCTGCCATCTACTCATGGAGTACAATGTGCCTGCGTTATACACGGGTGCGCTTTATGCGGTCTTGAGCATACGCGCTCAAGCCATGGGAAGCGCGCGGGTCGCATGGGCTGCGCCACCTTGCACAAATCCCATTGTTTCCAATGGAGCTTGAGCATAGGCGGAATTCGCCTTACGCAGGGGAGGTCCGGCGAGGGCTGACTGTATTATGTTTATGGATGGCCAATTATGCCCCAGATCTGCTTTTTCCCACATTCAGACTCCTTAAATCTCATGTTTAAGACTATAGTTGTGTATGCCAACGCACAAGTTCATTTGAGATCCAGGAAAGAGAGGAAGTCAAGGCCCCATACAGATAGGGCAAAATAAAGCTGCTTTGGATCACTTTGGAGGCATGCTGTTTAAATGATGCATGCGTCCTAAGTGTCCGGAAGTTGCACCAAAGCCACTATCCAGTCCTAAAGACTGGAGCGCAACTTTAGCGCAGCTAAAACAAAACAAACAAAACAAGTCTAAGATTTTTACATGGAGACAACTGCCTCTAACATTAGCAATGGGCCGTCATGTCATGCGATGAGGATGATCATGATGACAATATTTATTCATCATCTTAGTTATATTGGGATCCTCTTCCTTTAGTCTGTCATTCAAGGTGGTTTACAACAGCTGAGACCAACATAGCTAAGAGTTTGCATCATTTGAATGTTTTCAAAAGTCATTAAACTATTGATACAATTAAAGTCAGTTAAAAACTTAGGCAGACATCCTATTAGTCAGGTGTGTGGTAGAGTCCTTTTAAGACTCGCATTATAAGCTTAGACCCTTAGTATCCCGAACATGAATGTCTGCATTTGTCAAGTTTGAACTCGTCTTGCATTCTGATTTTGGGAACTAGTAGTCCTTTACATTCTGAGTATGTTGCCATGTGCAAGTTTGAGTAAACAGTGACCCAAAATAATTTGAATTGAATATTTCAGTCATTGTTTATGGAAGTTTCTCGGGGAAATGTTAGATTATCCTTTGGATTTGGGCCTATTGAGGACGTTCCAGAGACATATAGTGGCAGTGAAACACAGATCAGGGAGGAGAGCACTGTATTGCACCTTTAAAAAGCCCTGAAGATGACCATTTTGGAAAGATATGGAATTATTTATAAGGCTCGACAGACGAGCAGATGCGCCACCCGTCTTTGCCCCACACTGCAGCACCAATGCAATGCCAAAAAGAAGCTGCCTAGAGCGGCTTGTTTTTTGCAATGCCGCAAACAGGTAAATGATGCCACTTCCTGCCAGCGACATCTGGATGCTGCACAGTGCTTGCGTTATCATAGCAGCCTCCATGTGGACAGGAGGCTACCATGATGGTGCCACCATTCCTTATTAGGGTTCGGGAGCATGCAGTTGCTGTGCGCTCTCAAACCCTAATTTCGAGATGGCGCTTTCTGCCTGTCTGTAGCAGGCCTATGCCTTATTCACCACACTTTCTTCTTCATTGGGCCTAGAACCTGGACATGTGCTTTTTTTGGACTCCAACCTCCAGCAACCTTCAGCCAAGTATAGCAGCTATTAGCCATACTGACTTAAGGTTTATGGGAGTTGCAGAATACCAACATTTCCAAGCACTGTTACAGCCATGGAATGAAAAAAGAGGGTTACTTTCAACTTACAAATCCCAGTTTTTAGTCCCAGTAACACACTGTAAAATTAATAAGTCTATACTTGTAATACTTTGGAGGTTTTTAAACCGAGGCTAGATGGCCATCTGTTGGGGATGCTTTGACTGAGAGTTCCTGCATGGCAGAATGGGGTTGGACTGGATGGACCTTGGGGTCTCTTCCAACTCTACGATTCTATAATTCTGTGACCTCCATTGGTTTTGTCCCACTCTAGTTAGGTTTAAAAATGAGATTTACAACAGGATTCTAGTACAGAGAAATTATCAAACTGGTCCTATGCATGGTTGTCTGGAGGTAAAGTTCACTATAAACATGGCTTCGGTACCCTAAGGCACCAGATCTCATCTGTTCTTAGAAGATAAGCAATGGTTAGAGCTCAGATGGGATACTGCCTATAGATACCAGGTTCTGTAAGATATGCTGATAGAACCAAAGAGTTGGAATAGATCGCAAGAGCCAATAGGTCCAGCCCCTTGCCATGCGGGAATCCACTATCCAAGCATTCCCAACAGATGGCCATCCAGCCTCAGCTTGAAAACCTCCAAAGAAGGAGACTCCATCACAATCTGAAGGAGTGTATCCTACCGTTAAATGTCTCTTACTGTCAGGACTTTCTCCCTAATGTTTGGGTAGGATCTCTTTTCATGTAGTTTGCATCCATAGCTATGGCTCCTAGTTTCTGTAACGGTTGTAGCGGTTGTAGAAATTGTGTTAAGACCACAGAATTTGTTAATCCCGATCATAATAAATTCTATTTTTTGAATGACATGTATTCTTTTGATACAAAGGGTGTCATTTATGCAATCCATTTTAGGATGGAAAAACAAAATGCATAGATATAGCATGGGGACACCTGGCTGAATGAAACTACGTGAGAAAGGGATGTAGGAGTCCAAGTAGATCACAAGTTGAACATCTGTGCGATTTTAGGCTGCATCAATAAAAATATAGTGTCTATATCAAGGGAAGTAACAGTGCCACTCGATTTTGCTCTGGTCAGGCCCCAGCTGGAATATTGTATCCAGTTCTGGGCACCACAGTTTAAAAAAGATGTTGAGAAACTGAAGCCATGTGTCCAAAGGAGGGCGGCTAAAATGGTGAAAGGTCTAGAAACCATGTGCTATGAGGAACGACTGAGGGAGCTGGGGATGTTTAGCCTGGAGAAGAGAAGGTTAAGGGGTGATATGATAGCCCTGTTTAAATACTTGAAGGGATGTCATATTGAGGATGGAGCAAGCTCGTTTTCTCCTGATCCACAGAATAGGATGGAAGCTCCAGGAGAAGAGACTCCGGCTCAACATTAGGAGGACCTTCCTGAGAGTAAGGGCTGCTCGACACTGGAATATACTCCTTCCTTGAAGTGTAGTGGAATCTCCTTCCTTGGAGGTCTTTAAACAGAGGCTGGATGACCATCTGCTGGGGATGCTTTGACTGAGAGTTCCTGCATGGCAGAATGGGGTTGGACTGGATCGCCTTTGGGGTCTCTTGCAACTCTATGATTCTATGAATCTATGATTCTATGATTCTATATGTTGGAATGACCACTAGGAAAGTAAAAAGAAGGATATGTGAACACAAAAGCTGTATAAGAAATCACAGAACCACTGCACCTCTGGTCCAGCATTTTCTACAACATAAACACACAGAGAAGGACATTAAATTCTGGACAGTTGAGAAATTGACTGATACTGGAGAGATTCTGGAGAGAAAATGGAAAAGAAGAGAGAGTTTTTGGATTTTCACTTTACCAACTCAAAAGCCCACTCTAAACAAGAAAAGCAACTGGGTGGAAGTTTTGTATGTCCCCCCCCCCCTTTCCCTTTCCCTCAGCTGTATTATATCTTTTTGGTAGCATTGTGGCTTCAGCATGTATAATGCTTTACATACTGCTTTCATGGCTAGCATCCATAGGTTTTTGTGGGTTTTTTGGGCTCTGTGGCCATGTTCGAGAAGAGTTTATTCCTGACGTTTTGGCAGCGTCTGTGGCTGGCATCTTCAGAGAACGCTGGCATGGAAGAGAGTGGGGTCACACAATATATACATCCCACTCACTTCCATGCCAGCATCCTCTGAAGATGCCAGCCACAGACGCTGGCGAAACGTCAGGAATAAACTCTTCTCGAACATGGCCATGGAGCCCGGCAAACCCACAAAAATCTATCCACAATTGTCTGATTATTGTTTTACAATACAGTGTGTCTATGTGTGAATTATGTACTAACTCTATTATATTCCCATATTTCTTTAGCTTTGCTTAGCACTGAGGAAGACTCTTGTCGAAACACATTTGGATATTTTGATGCTTTTTATTTTCAATGCATGTGATAAGTTTATGCACTCCTTGTCTTTCATGCATTTTGGCACAATGTATTGCCCTGTTTATACACAGTTTATTTTGATGTCAGCGCATTTTTGTTATTTCATCACCAGAATATTTTAATTTTAATTCTGTGAACACTTCTTTCCTAGACCCTTCTGTTTGTTATCCTATTCTTGGTAGCGGCACAAAACAAGCTTCCGCCAAACTCAATATGACATCCCTTCAAATACTTAAATAGGCCTATCATGTCACTTCTTACCCTTCTTTTCTCCAAGCTGAACATACACAGTTCCCTAAGTCGTTCTTCATAGGGCATGGTTTCCAGACCCTTCACCATTTTGATCACACTCCTTTGGACACGCTCCATTTTCTCAACATCTTTTTTAAATTGTTGTGCCCAGAACTGAATACAATATTCCAGGTGGGGCGTGACCAGAGCAGAACATAGTGGCACTATTACTTCCCTTGTTTAGATACTATACGTGTATTGAGAAGCCTAGAATTGCATTGATCCCTTTAGCTGCTGCATCACACTGTCGACTCATGTTCAACTTGTGGTCTAATAGGACTCCTAGATCCCTTTCACATGTACTGTTGTTAAGCCAGACGCCACCCATCCTATATCTATGCGTTTCATTTTTTTCCTCCTTAAGTGTAATATGTTACATTCTTCCCTTAGTCTTGTCCTCAGGATGCTTCTTACATGCTTAAGTTATAACAAAACCAGAACTCCAGTGTATTGCGATGCAGAGTTAGATTTATTAAAGACCAGAAGTAGGCAATTCCAAAAGGATCACAAACAGTGCAGAAAAAAGACAAACTATAAAGAACATAGGTGAATGAACAGCTTCTTCTATAAATGCATGATTATAAGTATTACTTTGGGGGGAAAGCAAGGCAGAACTAGTTTTACATAATATGTTTCAATTACATGTTTCCATCATCTCTGGTTTTACTCTACCAAGACCAGGTGCTGCATTCAGAAGAGATGTTTAGAGATCCTGTGCTCTTTATTTTGAGGAATAGAGGGGTCACAGACATATCAAGAGAAGAACAGAAATAGAAAGATATATTTTTAGATTGAAATCATAACCATCAAAGAGATAGGGGGGCCAAACATTGCTCCCATGGGTTTCATCTGGGAAGAGAGTGTTCAGCATAGCTAAAGGAAGGCTTCAGGGTCTTGCTGTGAGTTGTCCTGTTCTTTCTTCTTCTGGGTCAAAAGTCCATGAGCATTTAGTTGCAGAGGCTGAAGCCCAAGCCTCTTCCTCCCAGTGATCCACAATGGTCACCAACACGCTCACCATAGATTCCACCACCGAGTCCACCAAAGCCACATCCACCAGCAGCACATGGGGCATACCCTCCGACGGCAACAGGCTCACAGGTGGCGGAGAGGATGGGCCCTGGGAAGGTCACAACGCAAGTGGGTGGCTGGATGTAGCATTCGCATGGTGGGAGCTGGTTGATGCAAGATGGCTGCACTCCAGAAAGCACACCCAGACTCCCAGTAGAGACACCGCCACCAAAGTCTGAGCCGTATCCATACCCGAACCCAGAGCCAATACCACTGCCAAAGCCACCTCAACTTCCCGATCCAAGACCAACGACTGGGACTGATTCGCAGGATGGGACGGCGCAAGAGAGTCCACAGAGAGACATTCTGTTGAAGGATGGAGGTGAGTCTGAAAGAACACGAGAAGAACTGTGAGTAATGATGATGTACTTGTGTCCAGAGGAGTCCTCATATCCAACAGTAATGGAAAGAATGAACTTCTTCCACTGATGGCTGCATTTATTTCACCCTAATATGTACATTTGCATGATTTTAAATGGTATGAACCTGTTCTAAACTGTCTTGTATTTCTCTCTCACGTTTTTAAATGTGTGTGTGTGTGTGTGTGTGTTTTCGACTGTTTAAATTATTTTAGCTGTTTCGAATTTTTAAAACTACTGTTATTGGCTTTCTTGGGGGAAGAGTTCTCTGCATTAATAACAACAACGGCCACTTGTTTGAAATGAAGTTTGCATTCAGAGGTGTATCAATTCAAGTATCAATAAATTATTAATAGTGGCAGCTTCTACCCACCAAGTTATGTCAAACCTTCAAGTCATAGTAGCTCTGTGCTTTGGATCATAGACGTCTCCCCAAATCTCTTGCAGGTAACAGCTTGGGAATGGACAGCTAAGAGTTCACTATGCTGGAATATTGGAAGTGACACAATTCAGGATAAAGTAGTAATAATGCTTTACTGATCTCTCTCTCTCTCATACACATAAACACATTGACTTGGTTGAGCAGACTAAACAATACTCTAGCTAGTCAGGTCCTGCTGATGGGAAGGATTTGAGGAGTGTTAATCCCAAATTGTGGGGTTTATTGCACAGGGCAAATGGAACAGTACAAAAGGGTCCAGGAAGGGAATGGAACGACTGAGGGAACGAGTGAGGGAACGAGTGAGGAACGAGTGAGGGGTGCATTTTACCGCACACAGGAATGCCGCTGCCACCACCGCTGCCACCGGAAGTCCCCATTCAGTTCCGGTCCCCATCCGTCTCTGGTACAGATGGAAAATGGAACGGAATTGGGACTTCCGGCAGCGATGTCGGCGGTGGCGGTGGCATTCCTGTGTGCGGTAAAATGCATCCCTCACTCGTCCTGTTCCCTTCCTGGCCTGTTTTGTACCATTCCATTTGCCCTGTGCAATAAAACCCAGTAACTTCTACAAACAGTGGATGAGAATGTGCCACTGTAGACCAAAAATATAGTTGACCAGACCAAGAAATCACAGGAAATGACTTGGTTACCTATACCACCTCTTCATTTATTAAGCTGAGATATTCCCTCCTTAATAGACACTACCACTTGGGCTTTGCTAGTGGTCCTGAAGTGGTAAAGAGAAAGATGGACCACTAGGCAGAGTTTTGTTAGAAATGTCTCGCTCTCTCTGCGTCCCTGATCTACACCTCTAGCATCCTAAAAGAAGGACTATTAAACCGTGTTAAATGTGTAAACTGTAGATGAGCTCTGGAGACATACAATATGATGCAAATGGGAAGCTGGATCAGCCAAGTCAAAGCGCATCAGTGCATATGTACAGTTTCCTGGTCTCATAGAGCATCTTCTTCAGACACATATGACACAAATACATACTGAGTCTTTAGGCATGAATAGTATTCTTAGTCTCAGCTACGATAGAGTCAAGGGAATTTAGTTACCTGTTGACTTAGCATTCATAATTGATCTAGCACAGTGGTTCTCAACCTTCTTAATGCTGCAGTCCTTTAATACAGTTCCTCATGTTTGGTGACCCCAACCATAAAATTATTTTCGTCTCGGTTCCTAAGACAATTGGAAATATGTGTTTTCCGATGGTCTTAGGAGACCCCTGTGAAAGGGTCGTTTGACCTGCCAAAGGTTGCAGCCCACAGGTTGGGAACCGCTGATCTAGCGAGTCTACCTTAGTTGGTACTAGACAATAGGATTAAAACCTTATACTTGTATGCCATTACATTAATATTCAAAAGCTCTTAGTAGAAACATATTTTGAGAGATACAGGTTTATATGCAACCGACACGGCATGCTTACTGGTTCCACGGATGAGGAGAAGGCAAGAGATGAAGCTGTTGGAGGACTATGGAGAGGTGAGTGCTTTTATACTGTTTTGGTGATGTCCTTAATGATTAATTACAGCTCAGCTCTTAATTAACTATGTCTAAAATTCTGCCGGTTGAATCATCTACGAAATGATTTTAATAATCCTAAAATAATCAGGGCCAAGAATTCTGCTTCCATCAGCTCCTTACAAGAGAAGACAACAAAAGAATTAACATCAGAGGGGTTCCTTTCCTATCTTCATCCTCTGACAACTTCATTCTGGCTTGTAGTCCTACATCCATTGACCTGGGAAGAATCCACACTGAGTTTAGTGGAGGTTTTGCATTGAGTGTGCCTTCAAGTTGTATGTTGACTTAAGCAACTCCATTGAATTTAGAAAGTTTCCTTAGCCAAGGGATACTCCAACATAGTTCTGCCAGTTTGTTCCTCTAAAATATAGCCTACAGTAGCTGGTTTTCATTGATGGTCTCCCATCCAAGTGCTAAGCTTCCAGGAACACATGTAACATTAATGACTGGGAGAAAAGGTGGGATGATGGTAATGTTGGCAATAACAACAGCAGCAGGCCCCAGTAGCATAACTAGGATTGGCATCATCTGGTACAGTAACTCATGGTGGCACCCTTTTCTTGACCTCCTCCTGTTCACACCATACAGGATTCTTGGTGATCTTTTTGTACCAATTTTACTCCAAAGTCGTAATTACTGTATATCACTGGATGTAACAGTTGTGACCCAAACTCCAAACTTAGTTATTGCTGAAAGAAGATATTGCTTAACAGTAAAGGTGACAGATAGGTGGCCTCATTGGAGGGAAGGACGAGTCTGGGAACCTTCATGTATGTTGACCATTTCTCTCTTAAGAATACTATCATCAGGGTTGGGCAATACCATTCCATAACTATTCCAGAATAGGGTGTTACAGTCTGTCCTTTGCATAGTTATAGACATTTAAATACAAAAACATGTACACTATACCCTCAACAGGTTCGCAACAGGCCCTGTCCATTCTGACCATGGGCAGAATCTCTGGTCCTACAGCAGTGGTTCTCAACCTTCCTAATGCTGCGACCCTTTAATACAGTTCCTTATGTTGTGGTGACCCCCAACCATAAAATTGTGGTGTCTCGGTTCCTAAGACTATTGGAAATATGTGTTTTCCAATTGTCATAGGTGACACCTGTGAAAGGGTCATTCGACCCCCAAAAGGGTCACGACCCACAGGTTGGGAACCGCTGTTGTAGAGTATACTTGGAGAGGGAAAACCACACACATTTCTTCCTACTCAGGAGAGAAATAATATGTGGATTTCTCATTTCAACATGAGGAAAAGCTAAATTAAACAGGTGACATCCTTGTTATATGAAAGCCTGCATTCTTTCATGGTTTGACATCTTCCGGGAAGGCCTTTCCCATTCATCCGCCACCCTTATAGATATATCTATTGAAAGCACAGGAAAGGACCTGCTCAGTGGTTGCTCCCATGCTTTGGAACTCCATTCCTTGAAAGGTTAAAAGTGGTGACGTCTCTGATGTTCTCCATACATAGAGGAAGCCCCTTTTGTTTGCCTTGTTGACAGTGCAAAGTGAGTAGGCCTGACATCAGAACATCACACCTGACTAACAGGGTGTCAACCTAAGTTTTTAACTGGATGTAACTGTATTGATAATTTAATTATTATTTTTTTTAAAAAAATTGCATGATGTAAATCCTTAGCTACTTTGGGTTTCACTGTTGTAAACCAGCTTGAATCCCAGACTAGAAATATGGTGGCGTATAAAGAAATATCCTCAGCGGCCCAAGACAGCTGAGTGAGAAGCACTGATTCTAGGTTTCTGGAGCGCACAGCAACCACATGCTCCAGGGCTCTAGAACGTGCAGCATCCATCATGACCATCCTCATCCTTATCCTATGACAAGACTAATGGTAGAGACAGTTGCCTTCATGTGAGACTCTTAGACTTGGCTTCCCTTCTTTTTTTTATCCCAAATTAAATTGTGTGTTGGCATAACCGAATATTGTTTTAAGCATGAGATTTAATGAGTCTGAATGTGGAGACTGGCTTATTGTTTTCCCAGCCCTAAACATAATGCTCCACGAGCAGATGACAGAGTCAGCAGCACTTAAACACTTTGTGGTAAGGATAATTTGTTCCTTTGGTTGTGTGTCGCATTCCTGCTGAAGGATAGCTTTGGATAGCTTTCCAAAACTGTTGACAAGGTCAGAATGCATGGACAAAAAAAAAAAAAAGGAAGCAAATAAACAAAGCATTCGCATAATGTGTTTTAGCCCAGAAGGGGAGGTTCCCACATCAAATCTTCACCGCATCTGAGAAGAACATCCCTTGTTGTTGTGTTCCTTGAAGTCATTTCTGACTTATGTGAAACCTGGCGTGATGCTATCACAGGGTGTTGTCAAAATTTGTTCGGAGGGAATCCGCCACTGTGTTCCCTAAGAGAATTGCAATCTAGTTTTCTGAACAGACAACATTTCTTTCTGCACAGAGAACTCTGTGTAGATGCAACTGCTGGAGGAATGTAAGTAAGTAAGTAAAGCAACTGCTGGAGGAATGGGCATTTTTTGGCTGGGGAGAAATTTTATTTGGATGGTTCCATACAATCTTGCCAATCCAACTTCTCTGCATTAGATTCTTTCGATTCCAAGGATGAATCCAGACAAAACTGATTACTGTTTTAATTTATCTGTACCTCAACTTTGTCCTAAAACTGGCATCTAAAACAATATTTTAAAACAATACTTAAAATTCTTGCAATCTCACCCACTGGAGAGAAACTTATAACATTATTCATTACTGCCTCTCAGGGTTGAGCCTATGCTAGCCTTTCCTCAGTACGCACCTGGGTTAGTCCATGGGTTGGCATAGGGACAGGCAGGTGTTCACATACCTGTTGCCACACAGACTCAGGACCAATCCTCACCTTGCTGGCATGTGAAACAACTGAGAAGCACCCCAGTTGCACCATCGGATGCAGAAATGGGGCACCTGCCTGAAGGTGTCCTGCATCTATGTTAGAAAGAGTGACTGGGGTTCTTCCTAGATGGTTTGCACACTGGTATGATAAGGAGCACAAGGGGACTGTCAAAACAACCCAGTTTTGCCATAAGTTTCTTGGAAACTCCACACAAAACCAGAGCTGTTTAACCTACATCAGATCCATGTCTGTACTGTCAGGCTTCAGTCGGCATCATATCAACTAGGAGCCCTGAGGCCGAGGGGAACATAAACCATGAGAGTAAAACCAGGGCCTAATTCCCATTTACAAGAAAAGTGGTTTGTGATCCAAATCGATGCATCGATTCAACAAGGGAGAGTGGTTCCCACTACATTTGGTCTGATCACATTTTTTCCCCTGTAGAATAACCCACTTGTGGTTCACATTCATGAATGAATCAGTTCAAAAATGGCCCCTTTCCAGCCGGCTGAAGTGCACATTTAAATCAATTTTGGTCTGCATCTGGTTCACACTTTCACAGAATCGACTTATCCAAAAAGACGCTGACAACAGTATTGTCAAAAAGACTTGGGTTAAATGGGTCTGGGTCTGGGGCATCCCCCCCCCCCCCGAATTACTTCAGCGAATCGATTCAAGTAGAAACCAGGGTCATTTGAACCAGTTCAAACCGATTTGCGATCTGGTTTAAAAGGTAGTGGGAACCCCGCCCAGGGAAGGCTTTCATTCCTAGTGGCAGGACTGGCTACTGACCCAGGGCTGACAAAAAACATAGTGATAATGATTCAGTGGGGATTCCTCCCAGGTCAATGGATGTAGGATTACAAGCCAGAATGAAATTCTTGGAGGATGGAGAGAGAAAAGGAAACCATTTGATGTCATTTATTTTGTTGTCTTCCCTTGTAAGGAGCTGATGGAAGCAGAATTCTTGGCCATGATCATTTTAAGATTATTAAAATAATTTTGTAGATGATTCAACCGTCAGAATTTTAGGCATAGTTAATTAAGAGCTGAGCTGGAAAGAGGAGTTACTCAACCATTAAGGATGCCACCAAAACAGTATAAAAGCACTCACCTCTCCACAGTCCTCCAACAGCTTCATCTCTTGCCTCCTCCTTCTCCGTGGAACTGGTAAGCATGACTTGTCGGTTGCATATAAACCTGTATCTCTCAATATAGGTTTCTACTAAGAGCCTTTGAATGTTAATGTAATAGCGTGCAAGTCTAAGGTCTTAATCCGATTGTCTGGTACCAACTAAGGTAGACTCGCTAGATCAATTCTGAATCCTAAGTCAACAGGTAACAAAATTCCCTTGACTCTGTTGTAGCTAGGACTAAGAATGCTATTCATGCCTAAAAGACTTAGAATGTATTCGTGTCACATGTGTCTGAAGAACATGTGCTATGGGCCCATGAAACTTTGCAGATGCACTGATGTGCCAAACTTTGACTTGGCTGATCCAACATCCCATTTTCATCATGCTCCAGATTGTATGTCTCCACAGCTCATCTACAGTTTTACATGTTAAACCTGGTTTAATAGTCCTTCTTTTAGTATGCTAGGGGTTTAGATCAGTGCCTAATAATCCATCTGCCTAATGGTCCATCTGTCTCTTCACCACTTGAAGACCATTAGCTCAGCCTCAACAGGTGAGTCTCAACAGATGATCCACATTATGTGGAAGTGGCTGAGATTTCATTAAAAAAAAATCTTTGTAGGAGTATTATTCAGGAAAGAATATCTCAGCTAAATAAATGAAGAGTGGATATAGGTAACCAAATATTTTTCTATTACTTCATGGTCCAGTAAACTATATGTGTGTGTGTAGAGGCACATTCTCATCCACTGTATGTAGAAGTTAATGTTTGGGACTGCAGGTCCAAAAATCCTTCTGATGAGAGAGAGAGAGAGAGAGAGAGAGAGAGAAAGAGAGATATTCCATTACTGAGGCTCACTGGAGCTCTCCTTGTGTGTAGCATCATATACATATACATATTTTGATGAATCAATGTAGTCCAGTGTGGAGGTCCCTTGTTTCCATTACCAGTGGCCACTGGAATCTTCTTGTGTGTAGCATCACTCACAATCCTTCTCATGTTCTTTCAGCTTCACCTCCATCCTTCAACAGAATGTCTCTTTGTGGACCCTCTTGTGCCGTCCCATCCTGTGAATCCGTCCCAGTTGTTGGCTTTGGCAACGGTGGCTTAGGCAGAGGCATTGGTTCTGGGTTTGGCTCTGGGTACGGCTTGGGCTTCGGTGGCGGTGTCTCTGCCGAGAGTCTGGGGATGCTCTCTGGAGTGATTCCATCTTGCATCAACCAGCTCCCACCATGCGAATGCTACATCCAGCCACCCGCTTGCGTTGTGACCCTCCCAGGGCCCATCCTCTCCTCCACCTGTGAGCCTATTGCCGTCGGAGGGTATGCCCCATGTGCTGCTGGTGGACTCGGTGGTGGACTCTATGGTGGATATGGACTCAGTGGTGGGAGCCTTGGCACCCGTTATGGATCACTGGGAAGAAGACACTACATCATTGACCCCTTAAGCTATATACTCAGTGACCTTTGACCCAGGGGAAGAAATAATGGGACAACCCAAAGCAGGACACTCAAGCTTTTCTTTAGCTATGCTAAGCACCCTTTTCCCACATAAAGTTCGTGGGATCTAGGGCAGTGTTCAGCCCATCTATCTCTTTCATGAAAATGATTTCACTCTAAATATAGCCCTCTATTTATATTCTTCTCTTTGTATGCCTATGTCCCTTCTGTTCAGCAAAATAAAGAGCATAGGGGGTCTCTGAACACTTCCTGTGAATGCACCTGGAGATGATATAAACATCTAATTGAAATGCATTACATTAATCTAGTTCTGCCTTGCTTTTTTCACAAAGTAATACTTATAATCATGCTTGTATAGGAGAAGCTGTTCATTCACCTATGTTCTTTATGGTCTTTTTTTCTGAACTGTTTGTGATCTTTTTGGAATTGTCAACTTCTGGTCCTTAATACATCTGACTCTGCATCATAATACACTGGATTTCTGGTTGTTTTTACAATTTAAGTGTGTAGAAAGCATCCCGTATACAAGACCAAAAGAAGACGGAAAATCTAGGGTGGAAAAATGAAATACACAGATATATGATTATGGGGGACACCTGGCTGAACGAAACTTATATGTGTGTGAAAGGGATCTAGGAGTCCAAGTAGACCACAAATTGAAAATGAGTCAACAGTGTGATGCAGCAGCTAAAAAAGGCCAATGCGATTTTAGGCTTCATCAATGAAAGTATAGTGTCTAGATCAAGAGAAGTAATGCTGCCACTATATTCTGATTTGGTCAGGCCCCACCTGGAATACTGTGTCCAGTTCTGGGCGCCACAATTTAAAAAGGATGTTGAGAAGCTGGAGCCATGTGTCCAAAGGAGGGCGACTAAAATGGTGAAGGGTCTGGAAACCATGAAGCCCTATGAAGAAAGACTCAGGGAGCTGGGGATGTTTAGCCTGGAGAAAAGAAGGTTAAGAGGTGATATGATAGCCCTGTTTAAAGACTTGAAGGGATGTCATATTGAGGAGGGAGCAAGCTTGTTTCTCCTGCTCCAGAGAACAGCAATGGATGCAAGCTGCAGGAAAAGAGATTCCACCTCAACATTAGGAGGAATTTCCTGACAGTAAGGGCTGTTCGACAGTGGAACACACTCTCTTGAAATGTAATGGAGTCTCCTTCCTTAGAATCATTGAAGAAAACATTGCCCCATTCTACCTAATTGTAGGGCTGGGATTAGAATCATAGAATCGTAGAGTTGGAAGAGACCACTAGGGCCATCTAGTCCAACCCCCTGCCATGCAGGAAATCCAAATCAAAGCATCCCTGACAGATGGCCATCTAGCCTCTGTTTAAAGACCTCCAAGGAAGGAGACTCTATCACCCTCCGAGGGAGTGCATTCCACTGTCCTTGGTGGTCTTTAAGCAGAGGCTGGATGGCCATCTGTCAGGGATGCTTTGATTGAGAGTTCCTGCATGGCAGAAATGGGGTTGGACTGGATGGCCCTTGTGGTCTCTTCCAACTCTACGATTCTATGATTCTAATCCCAGCCCTACAATTAGGTAGAATGGGGCAATGTTTTCTTCAAGCAGCAGATGCTAGTGGGTCAGATGGATTGGTTTTTGCCGCACCTCTCACCTTCTGCTGGGGTTGACAAAGGCGTCAATGCCACATGTATAGCCCAGGCCTTCTAGATGATACCAACCAAATGGACTTATGGATGTCATCCCACCCACTGCCAATCCAGCCAGGTTCTTTATATGGGATTCATAGGGTCCATCATCTTGTCCTCTTCCTAAGCCATTAGTATGTCTTGTGTTGACCTGGGTCAGTAGCCAGTACTTCTACTACAAGTGCAAGCCTTTGTTGTTTTCACTCTCAAGGGGAGCAATGAATAATTTTGCACATTTCTCTCCAACGGATGAATTTTCTGCCCATATACTTTAAAATGCTGTTTTAATTGCAGTTTTAGGACAAAGGCTAGGTATGGATAAGTTAAATGAATAACCAATGTTGTCGTTATTCAGCCTCTGCGTTCTAAGAAATCAATTGAACAGAACATTAATTCTATAGGAGACGTCCCCTCCGTAGCACATGAACCATGAAAGTAATATTGATGCGCAGAAAAATCAAAAATCAAACAAATCCTCGCCCAGCAGCTACAAAGTAGGGAGAAAGAGAGTTGTGAATAGGTTTTTGTGGTCTTTTCAGGCTATAAGGCCATGTTCTAGAAGAGTTTATTCCTGACGTTTCGCCAGCATCTGTGGCTGGCATAGAAGAGAGTGGGATATATATATGACCCCGCTCTCTTCCATGCCAGCATTCTCTGAAGATGCCAAAGCCACAGATGCCGACAAAAAGTCAGGAATAAACGCTTCTAGAACATGGCCACTTAGCTTGAAAAACCCACAAAAAACTATGGATGCCGGCCATGAAGGCCTTCGACTTCACAGTGCTGTGAATGATGGGCAACTGTCATGAGTGATGGGCACCTCATTATGGGCAACTGTGGAGGGTTTGGAGTCCAGCTTTCTGCTGCTAGGACACTAAACAATGCAACACACCAAAACAGAAGACAACATCCGGTTTCGGAAAAGACCTTTACAAATGTCCTCCATCAGCCATGTAGCTAAGACCGATATATGTGCGTTTCAACCAAAATTGTGACGACAATTGTTTCATACCATTCACTGTTGTTAGTACAACAGTAATGCTGGTGGGAGTCTTCCGAATGATTCCCTATTGACAAGCATTCCCCAATGATTCCCTATGGGCATGTCTTCCTCAATGATTCCTTATTGACAAGCATTCCCCAATGATTCCCTATGGGCAAGCATTCCCCAATGACTCCCCATGGGCAAGTATTCCCCAATGATTCCCTATGGACAAGCATTCCCCAATGCTACTCTATTGGTTAATATTCCCCAATGATTCTCTATGGGTTAATATTCCCCAATAACTCTCCCAAGCTCTCTTCTCCGATGCCAATCAATCAATCAATCAATCAGTCAGATGCCAGGGCTTCCTCCATCGGTTGAGATGATGACCTCTGGAGCCCCTTTGCCCCACTCTGTAGATAGATGATCGATACAGTGGGATAGATAGAGAGATCGGTCCAGATGGATAGACGGAGAGGTTGGTCCAGAGGGATAGATGGAGAGACTGGTCCAGAGGGATAGATGGACATGGGGCTGAGAATGAGCCCCTTTGCCCCACTCTGCAGCCCTCCTAGGGGTCCAGATGGGCCCAGAGACCCCTTTCTGCCCATGGAAGTGCCAACTGCAGAGAGATCCCTCGCTTGGCAAAGCCAAGGACCCTTGCCCTCCTCCTCCTCTGTCCGGCTGTAAGGCTTTCCAGCAGCATTGGCATCAATGGAGGATGAAGGGACACTGGGAAAGAGTTGCTGTCTGAAGCAATGGACCTTCTCAGAGCCTCCTTTTGTAAAGCCCACTGACCACTGCTTCTTCTTCTTTCCCCTTGGGAACCCAAAGGGATCCTTGCTCTCCCTGGTCCTCTGGAACTACAACTCCCAAACTACAACTCCCAGAATCCCAGTCCACAGATTCGAGCACCATGGGCCGAAAAGTATTCCCAAAATATACATTCCAAAAAGCAAACTCTGCCATTGCATTTAATGGGATTTGAGCATCCATGGATTTTGGGGCCCATGGAGGGAGAGTCCTGGAATCAAACCCCCAAGGACCTCTTGTAAATGGTTGGATTGCAGATCCCAGCAGCCTGGGAAGGGATGCTGGGGACTGCAGTCCTAGAGGGCCAGAGGATCCCCTCTCCTGCAGGAAACTGAAGCGGAAACCCTTCTACTCCACCATTGTACTTAATGGGACTAGGGCATCCATAGGTTTTGGGATCCATGAAGGGCCTGTTCTAATTGGTTGGATTGCAACTCCCAGCAGCCTAAGCCAGCAATAGCCAGCCAGGGATGCTGGGGACTGCAGTCTCACCTCTCCTGCAGGAAACTGAAGCGAAACAACCCTTTTACTCGACCATTGCATTGAATGGGACTTGAGCATCATGGATTTGGGGATCCATAGCTACCCTTGAATGTGTTCTGAATAATAATAATAATAATAATAATAATAATAATAATAATAAATTATACACCTTTTACATAATAAAAAGAGAGAGAAGGGGGGGGGGGTCTTAACCTTTGGAAATGCCAAACATTGCTGGTCTCAAGTGTTTCGTTTGGAGAAAGGAGGCTCAAGCACCAACACCTTTTACCAGGGAACAGAAGAGAAGAAGGCATGCAGGTGGAAGAGGAGGCCAGGCTCTGCAGATGCATTTAGATGCAATAATAATAGTAATAATATGTAGAGAGATCTTGCAGCACCTTTGCAACTCACTGAAAGAGAGAAGTTAGCAGCCTGAGCTTCCTGAGATACATACATGCATATATATGCATCTGAGGAAGTAGACTGGAGCCTAGGAAAGCTCCTGCTGCCAACTTCTTTCTTTAGTGAGACTCAAAGGCTTTACTAATAGACTTCAGTGTAACAAGACAGTGGTTCCCAACCTGGGGGTCGGGACCCCTTTGGGGGTCGAACAACCCTTTTACAGGGGTCACCTAAGACCATTGGAAAACACATATTTTCATGTAGCAATGAAAATAATTTTATGGTTGGGGGTCACCACAACATGAGGAACTGTATTAAAGGATCACAGAATTAGGAAGGTTGAGAACCACTGGTAACAAGAGGTGGCTAATAAATTATATTCCTAATACAAGGTCGCCCTCTTGTGGCCAGTCTAGAGCACTGCAGCCCCTTTGGGCTTCACACAAACTTTCTTTGGTCTCTTTGGGCTTCGTCCCAACTTCAATCCAGAGACTAGAACATGATGTTAAAAAGGCTTTTATTTATCTTGTTGACCCTTCAATTAGATGTTACAGATTTATATGATTTATAAATATACAGATTTATACGATCGATATACTAGGCGAAGAGTTCATGGACAGAGCTCAGGGTTCCTAACCTTCCTTTTCCAAAAGAAGTAGCATTTTATTAAAAGAAATCAGAATTAGGAAGAACATATAAAGGCCACGTCCACACTGCAGTAATAATCCAGGTTGATAGCACTTTAACTCCCATGGCTCAATGCTTTATAATTCTGGAAATTGCAGTTTGTCGTGGCACCAGAGATCTCAGATGGAGAAGGCTAAAATGACTCTCGAAACTACAATTCCCAGAATTACTAGTTTTGAGCCCTGGAAGCAAAGGTGACATCAAACCGGATTATTTCTGCAGCGTGGATGCGGACAATGTGGTCCATTATCTTAAATTTACATTGAGGAGAATCCATTCAGAGTGCAAAGAGAAGGTTTCAAAGGATATGCAGATCTGGTTTCCAACTACGCGGAGAGCTTCCCTGGCTACTTTTGACGTCTGAACTGATTCTTCCCAAAAGAACCTCAAAATAACTGCTACCAAAAAACCCACCGGGTTTATTGCGTTTGCTCCGTTTTATTTCCCCTGGAATCGATCCAATGAGGATCCGAATCGATTTCCAGTGGGAACTAGGGGCATATACCCCAAATCAGGATCCGGAGCTTATCGTAGTGGGAACAATCCCTAGGAAAGGCATCCTCTACACATCTAACACCAGATCCTCGAGTTATTCCCTTCACCTTTGGGCATCCTTTTCTTCGAGGCCTATAGTCCATACTGAAAATTTAGCACCAGACTTTTCCAGACATCAGTATGAACACAATATGGCCTAAACCCAGACTGAAACGGAGATCTCAAGGGGTCTTGTAAGATGGCAGGTTGTTCTGTTGGAGGCTGGTTGGTGGCTGATACAGTGACTCCTGAAAGGATGGCATTGTCCATGTCTGAGGAACTGGGATGGGTCTGAAAGAGAAGACGGAGTGAACCCTATCACTCTCATAAAAGAAAACATGTGGCAATCTTCAGCACCGACGGACACCAACGTCTTCCTCCCATATATGCGCGGATTAAACAATCAAAACAAAATAGAGTTCTGCCAGACGACTATAGACTCATGAAGAACACTAGAGAAGTGTTGTCTCTAATAATCTTTAGGCCCTCCGGTTCAACGCTATGGTCAACTTCTAGCAGAGTTGCTCTGAAGGACTTAGAGATTCCCAGAGAGAACATTTTAATTGCCGCAAAGAATCAGATCCGCAAAAGTCAAAGCCGCAAATATGGCAGGTCGACTATATATTCAAACACTCTCCTTACAGAGGTTGTGGTTATGCAAACCCTTAACCATTCATAGTTATATTTATGCAATGATATGGTAGTATTCACCCTGCTATGGGTGGACATGAATAGACAACACTATTCCCGTTGTTTTTAATCGACTCAAAAGTGTTATGGAGAAAACACTCTCCATAATGAGTATTATGTGAAAAATTCATTTGTAATATGTGAAGTTGAAGGCTTTCATGGCTGGCATCCATAGTTTTTTGTGGGTTTTTCAGGCCATGTGGCCATGTTCTGGAAGAGTTTATTCCTGACGTTTTGCCTGCATCTGTGTCTGGCACCTTCAGAGATATTTTTAATCTCTTTTTGTTTCTATTTTCTGCTGAAATGACATGTTAGAGTCATAGCGTTCATGGAGCCGTAGAGTACAATCTACTATAGAATTCAAAGAGTTGGAAGAGACCTCCAAAACCTATGGAAGTTATGGAACATATGGAAGTTGGAAGAGACTCGCACCTGTATACCGTACAAAAAGAAAACTGTTGCGTGTACATTAAAAAACAGGGACACACTGACGCACATGCATTTATCTATAGACTCTATAAACTTTCCAACATTCAAATAGCTGGAGGGAATGACACAAAGTTCTCGCTGGCTTCATCCCATTGAGGTTTCCCAACAGCTGGCAAACCTGTTTCGTCAGCTAACAAATAATTAGAATTATCCTTTCCCGGCAGGTGCACCTGAAACAGCCGATGTATTTTCACTCTTCAGGGTTGAAAGCTTTCAACTATAGGTTTCCCAGACAGAAAGAAGTAAGTCTAGATCAGTGATGGTGAACCTTTTAGAGGCTAAGTGCCCAAACTAACCCAAAACCCACTTATTTATTGCCAAGTGCCATGTCCCTCTGGCTTTGTAGTAACAAACTCTGGCAAACTCTGTGCTGCGGCGACGGCACATGTACCCACAGAGAGGGCTCTGAGTGCCACCTCTGGCACCTGTGCCATAGGTTCACCATCACTGGTCTAGATCACCGATTCTCAAACTTTGGTCCTCCAGGTGTTTTTGGCCTTCAGCTCGCAGAAGCCCCAGCCGCCTTGGTCAATAGTTAGGAATTCTGTGAGCTGAAGCCCAAAATATCTGGAGGACCAAATTCTGCGAAGCAAGAAATTTAGGAATGAAGGAACTAAAGGAACATTAATGTAGGGCAGTATTTTTTTTATTATTGGCCCGGTACAAATGGGCCAAAAGTGGTGTGCTGGCACCAATTCTAGGGTTCTGGAGCGTACAGCAATTAATATCTATCTATCTATCTATCTATCTATCTAATGGGTGCCAGATTTAAACCATAATCTTGTTTTTATGTTTTTCTTTAATCAATTAATATCTATCTATCTATCTATCTATTGAATGGGTGCCAAATTTAAGTCATAATTTTGTTTTATGTTTTTCTTCTATCTATCTATCTATCTATCTATTGAATGGGTGCCAAATTTAAACCATAATCTTGTTTTTATGTTTTCTTTTAATCAATTAATCTCTATCTATCGATCTATCAATCTATCGATCTATCTATCTATTGAATGGGTGCCAAATTTAAGTCATAATTTTGTTTTTATGTTTTTCCTCTATCTATCTATCTATCTATCTATCTATCTATCTATCTATTGAATGGGTGTCAAATTTAAACCATAATCTTGTTTTTATGTTTTTCTTTAATCAATTAATCTCTATCTATCTATCTATCTATCTATTGAATGGGTGACAAATTTAAGCCATAATCTTGTTTTAATAATAATAATAATAATAATAATAATAATAATAATATTGTTTCTATACCGTCCTTCTGTGCAATCAGGGTGGTGTACAACATCATAAAACATTACAAAACATTGATTTTCTTTAATCAGTTAATCTATCTAGCTATCTAGCTATCTATTTAATGGGTGCCAAATTTAAGACATAATCTTGTTTTTTATGCTTTTTCTTTAATCAGTTAATCTATATCTCTATCTATCTATCTATCTATCTATCGGGTGCCAAGCCATAATCTTGTTTTTATGTTTTCCTTTAATCAATTAATCTCTCTCTCTCTCTCTCTCTCTATCTATTGAATGGGTGCCAAATTTAAGACATAATCTTGTTTTTATATTTTTCTTTAATCAATTAATGTATCATCTATCTATCTATCTATCTATCTATCTATCTATCTAATGGGTGGATAGATAGATAGATCATGTGGAAAGTCAATCCAGAGCATAGGACTCTCGCTCTACTATTACAATCTGCAGTTTTCTCCATTATCCACCAGTTAGTTAGCTAGTTAGTTAATGCTTAATTAAGCTCCAGAATCTTTCCAACTGGAAAGTTGAGTCTATTGTTAGGATGGTTTTTATTTTTTAGAAGACTATGATGGTGCTTTTCCACCTGTCCAGGTGCCACAATTTCTGAGATCAACCTCTTTGCTGGGAACATTTGGCCTCTCTCCAGATATTCACGTTGCATTGCATCTATTCCTGGCAATTTGTAATTAAGGCGAAGAACCGAGAATCTCCAATGTCTCCAGGGAATAAATGTTCTCTTTCTGTTCTTTCCAGGCAATCTTCAGGTACACCGAGAAACATTGTGCTTCAGAGAGAATAGTCGCTGGGACTTGCAAGACGAACTTGGGAAGATCCCAAATCTTTACTGGACGAAGAAGAAGAAAAATTCTAAATCTATGTCTAAATAAAATAATGAGAATGGGAAAAAATTGAAAATAGATTATTATTATTATTATTATTATTATTATTATTATTATTATCATCCCACATTTCTCCCAACATAGGCACTCAAGGCGGCAAACAACACATATAAAACAACACAATTAAAAACAGTATAAGGATATTACAATATATAAATACATATATAAAAATCAAAGTATTCGGTTACCGAATTATCAGTTACCAAATACCTTGATGAAAAGAATGAAGATAAAGGAGTTTCAAGTAGACAAACATTGCTAACGCAATGGGTTGGGGAAATGTCAAACGGAAACAAAAGGGTATGATGGAGTTAGAATAAAGAATATATATTAATAGAAATGATAGTGTTAATGAATTACAGTCTGAGTTGATAAAAAGGATTATTATTATAAGAGTGGAACAATATGGATCAATAAATAATATGGATATACAGATAGGAACTAAGGGATTTATAATGTGGAAACAATGTGCAGTAATATGAAATACAAGTAATGAGATCAGAAATAATTTACTATGTGTATAATGATGGATATAAAAGGATTTATAAAGAAAGTCAAAAGAAAACACAAATATTCAATTTAAAAGATGGGACTGTTATTATTATTGAACCAACCCCAGAGGATGACAAAGGCCACTATATCATCTGCATTTGGCCTTCTACATTTGCAACTCTGACTTTGGCAGATTTGATTATTCACAGATCTGATTAATGCGTTCTCTCTAGGAATCTCTGGGTCCTCCAGCATTGACTCTATGGCCAATATTTGCCAGAGGTCACACTGGAAGACCTAGAGATTCCCAGATAGAATACTTCTCTAGTCCTTTATATAGACGTGGGACAGACAGGTGCAATAGGGCGCCATCGTCACGCTTCCAGACGCCCCTTGCCCCTCACATATGACGAGGGCATAAAAATGGTGGTGCCCTGTACAGATGGCATTACATTACCCTGTACATTACGCGCGGCGCCATAATGACATCGTGAGTGTGCCATTGGCGCACTGCGCCATCGTTATGGCACCGCAAAAAGAACCCGCTTTTTGCAGGTTCTTTGCACGGCGCGAGGAAGCCGCACGGTTTATCCGCTGCAGCTTCCTCGCAGAGCAAAACAAGGCGCAGGCAGGCAGGCCTT
>NC_056530.1:9943257-9964459 GCF_019175285.1 Sceloporus undulatus
TACACATCAAGTGCTAACCCGGGCTTAGCGGAAAGAACACGGAAAGTAGGGAAGGGAGAAGAAGGGGGAGGATGGAAGGTGTGAAGAACAACACAGCAGGCCCCATTAGCATCACTAGATTGGCACATCGGACAGAACTCATGGTGGCACCCGTCTTACCTCCTCCGTTCAACAACAGATCATTGGTACTTTTTGTACCAATTACTCCAATCGTAATACTGTGTCACGTGTACGTTGTACCAAACCCAAACTGTTATTGCTGAAGAAGAAGTTTAACATAAGTGCAGAGGTGGCCTCATGGGGGGAAGGACGAGCTGGGAACCTCTGTAGTTGACCTTTTCTCTCTTAGAATCTATCATCAGGGTTGGCATACCTTCCAAACATTCAGAAAGGGTGTTACAAGTCTGTCCTTTGCATAGTATAGACATTAATACAAAACATGACCTACCCCACGTCGCACAGCCTTCCATTCTGACCATGGGCAGAATCCTGGTCCTACGCAGTGGTTCCACCTTCCATGCTGCACCCTTTAATATTCCATGTTGGCCCCAACTAAATTGTGGTGTCTCGTTTCCTAGACTATGAAATAGGTTTTTTTCATTGCATAGGGGACACCTGGAAAGGGTCATTCAACCCCAAGGGGTCACACCCACAGTTGGGAACCGCGTTGTAGAGTAGAGGATGGAGAGGAAAACCACACACAGTTCTTCCTACTCAGGAGAGAAATAATAATTGGGATGTCTCATTTCAACATGAGGAAAAGCTAAATTAAAAAGTGACATCCTGTTATATGAAAGCCGCCTTCGTTCATTGTTTGACATCTTCCGGGAAGGCCTTCCCATTCATCGCGCCACACCTTATAGATATCTATGGAAAGCACAGGAAACGGACCTGCTCAGTGTTTCGCTCCCATGCTTGGAATCCATTCCTTGAAAGGTTAAAAGTGGTGACCTCTCTGATGGTTCTCCATACATAGAGTAACCCCCTTTTTTGCCTGTGTTACAGTGCAAAAGTGAGTAGTGCCTGACTCAGAACTCACACCTGGACTACAGGTGTCAACCTAAGTTTTTAAACTGGATGTAACTGTATTGATAATTTAATTATTTCTTTTTAAAAAATTGCATGATTTAAATCCTTAGCTATTTGGGTTTTCACTGGTGTAACAGCTTAATCCCAGACTAGGAAATAATGGTTGCGTATAAAAGAATATACTCACGGCCCAAAAGCTGATGAGAAGCGCGTTTCTAGGTTTCATGACGCACAGCAACACCATGCTCCAGGGCTCTGAACGTGCCCATCCCTGACCATCCTCATCCTTATCCTATGACAAGACAAATGGTAGAGACAGTTTCACTTCATTGAGACTCTTAGACTTGGCTTCCCTTCTTTTTTTTTATCCCAAATTAAATTGTGTGTTGCATACCCGAATAGTTTTTTTAAGCTGAGATTTAATGAGTCTGAATGTGGAGACTGGCTATTGTTTCCCCAGCCCTAAACATAATGCTCCACGAGCAGATGACAGAGTCAGCACACTTAACACTTTGTGGTAAGATAATTTGTTCCTTTGGTTGTGGTCGCTTCCTGCTGAGGATAGCTTTGGAATATTTTCCGAAACTGTTGACAAGGTCAAATGCATGGACAAAAAAAAAAAGGGAAGCAAATAAACAAAGCATTCGCATAATGTGTTTAGCCAGAAGGGAGGTTCCCACATCAAATCTTCACCGAATCGGAGAGAACATCCTTTTTGTTGTGTTTCCTTGAAGCTTTCTGACTTTGTGAAACCTGGCGTGATGCTATCAACAGGGTGTTGTTCAAAATGTGTGTCGGAGGGAATCCGCCACTTGTGTTCCCTAAGAGAATTGCAATCTAGTTCTGAACAGACAACATCCTTTCTGCACAGAGAACTCTGTTAGATATGCAACTGCTGGAGGAATGTAGTAAGTAAGTAAAACAAGCGCTGGAGGAATGGGCATTTTTGGCTGGGAGAAATTTTATTGGATGGTTCCAACAATCTTGCCAATCCAACTTCTCTGCATTAGATTCGTCGATTCCAAGATGAATCCAGACAAACTGATTACTGTTTTCATTGATCTGTACCTGCAACTTTGCCAAAACTGGCATCTAAAACAATATTAAAACAATACTTAAAATTCTTGCAATCTCACCCACTGGAGAAAACTTATAAATATTCATTACGGCCTCAGTTGAGCTATGCTCGCCTTTCCTCAGTACGCACCTGGGTTAGTCCAGGGTTGGCATAGGGACAGGCAGGTTTCAACATACCTGTTTCCACACAGACTCAGGACCACCCTCACCTTGCTGGCATGTGAAACACTGAGAAGCACCCCAGTTGCATGCACATCGGATGCAGAAATGGGCACCTCTGAAGGTGTCCTGCTCTCTATGTTAGAAAGAGTTGACTGGGGTTCTCCTAGATGGTTTTTGCACCTGGTTGATAAGGAGCACAAGGGGACTGTCAAAGACACCCGTTGGCATAAGTTTCTTGGAAACATCCACCCAAAACCAGAGCTGTTTAACCTACATCAGATCCATGTCTGTACTGGCAGGCTTCAGTCGGCTCAGATCACTAGGGGCCTGAGGCCGAGGGGAACATAAACCATAGAGTAAAACCAGGGCCTAATTCCCATTTACAAGAAAAGTGGTGTGTTATCCAAATCGATGCATCGATTCAACAGGGAGAGTGGTTCAACACTACATTTGGTCTGATCACATTTTTTTCCCCTGTAGAAAATAACCCACTGTGGTTCACATTCATGAATGAATCAGTTCAAAAATGGCCCCTTTCCAGGCCCGGACTGAAGGCACATTTAAATCAATTTTTGGTCGGCATCTGGTTCACACAACTTTCACAGAATCGACTTATCCAAAAAGACTGACAACAGTAGTTCAAAAAGACTTGGGTTAAATGGGTATGGGTCTGGTCGGTCTGGGGCATCCCCCCCCCCCCCCCCGAATTTCAGCGAATCGATTCATAGAAACCAGGGTCATTTGAACCAGTTCAAACCGATTTGCGATCTGTTTAAAAGGTAGTGGGAACCCCGCCCAGGGAAGGCTTTCCATTACCTAGTGGCAGGACTGGCTACTGACCAAGGGCTGCAAAAAACAGTGATTAATGATTCAGTGGGGATTCCTCCAGAGTCAATGATGGGAGGATTACAAGCAGAATGAAATTCTGGAGATGGAGAGAGAAAAGGAAACCATTTGATGTCATTTATTTTTGTTGTCTTCCCTTGTAAGGAGTCTGATGGAAGCAGAATTCCTTGGCCATGATCATTTAAGATATTAAAATAATTGTAGATGATTCACCGTCAGAATTTTAGGCATAGTAATTAAGAGCTGAGCTGGAAGAGGAGTTACTCAAACCATAAGGATGCCACCAAACATATATAAAGCACTCACCTCTATCCACAGTCCTCCACAGCTTCATCTCTTGCCTCCCCTTCTCCGTGGAACTGGTAAGCTGACTTGCGGTTGCATATAAACACTGTATCTCTCAATATAGGTTTCTACTAAGAGCCTTTGAGTAATTTGTAAGATAGCGTGCAAGTCTAAGTCTATCCGGATTGTCTGGTACCAACTAAGTGACTCGCTAGATCAATCTGAATCCTAAGTCACAGTAACAAAATTCCCTTGACTCTGTTGTACTAGGACTAAGAATAACTATTCGTGCCTAAAAGACTTAGAATGTGTCCGTGTCACATGTGGATGAAGACATGTACTATGGGCCCATGAAACTTTGCAGATGCACTGATGTGCCAAACTTTGACTTGGCTGATCCAACATCCATTTTCATCTTCTCCAGATTGTATGTCTCCACACCTCATCTACATTTTTTACATGTTAAACTGGTTTAATATCCTTCTTTTAGTATCTAGGGTTTTAGATCAGTGCCTATAATCCATCTGCCTAATGGTCCTCTGTCTCTTCAACACTTGAAGACCATTAGCTCAGCCCAACAGGTGAGTCTCAAACAGATGATCCACATTATGTGAAGGTGGCTGAGATTTTCATTTAAAAAAAAATCTTTGTAGGAGTATGATTCAGGAAAGAATATCTCAGCTAAATAAATGAAGAGTGAATAGGTAACCAAATATTTTCTATTACTTCATGGTCAGTAAACTATATGTGTGGTGTAGAGGCACATTCTCAGCCATCTGTATGTAGAAGTTAATGTTTGGGACTGCAAGGTCCCAAAAATCCTTCTGATGAAGAGAGAGAGAGAGAGAAGAGAGAAGAGAGAGAAGAGAGAGATCTTCATTACTGAGGCTCACGGAGCTCTCCTTTGTGTGTATCATCATACATATACATATTTTGATGATCAATGTAAGTCCAGTGTGGAGGTCCCTTGTTTCCATACCAGGGGCCCCGGTAATCTTCTTTGTGTGTAGGCCATCACTCACATCCCTCATGTCTTTCAGCTTCACCTCCATCCTTCAACAGAATGTCTCTTTGTGGACCCTCTTGTGCCGTCCCATCCTGTGAATCCGTCCCATTTGTTGGCTTGGAAACGTGGCCTTAGGCAGAGGCATTGGTATGGGGTTGGCTCTGGGTACGGCTTGGGCTTTGGTGGCGTTGTCTCCTGCAGAGTCTGGGATGCCTCTGGATGATTCCATCTTGCATCAACCAGCTCCCACCATGCGGAAGGCTACATCCAGCCACCCGCGTGCGTTGTGACCCTCCCAGGGCCCATCCTCTCCTCCACCTGTGAGCCTATTGCCGTCGGAGGGTATGCCCCATGTCTGCTGGTGGACTCGGTGTGGACTCTATTTGGATATGTAATTGGTGGACTCAGTGGTGGAGCCTTGGGCACCCGTTATATGGACACTCACTGGAAGAGACGCTACATCTGTACCCCTTAACTATATACTCAGTGACTTTGACCAGGGGAAGAAATAAAATGACAAACCCAAAGCAGGAAACTCAAGCTTTCTTTAGCTATGCTAAGAACCCTTTTCCACATAAAGTTCGTGGGATCTAGGGCATTGGTTTCAGCCCATCTATCTCTTTCATGAAAATGATTTCACTCTAAATATAGCCTCTATTTATATTCTTCTCTTTGTATGCCATGTCCCTTCTGTTCAGCAAAATAAAGAGCATAGGGGGTCTCTGAACACTTCCTGTGAATGCACCTGGAAGATTAACACTAATTGAAATGCAGTACATACTAGTTCTGCCTCTTTTTTCACAAAGTATACTTATAATCTGCTTGATATAGGAGAAGCTGTTTATTCACCTATGTTCTTATGGTCTTTTTTCGGAACGGTTTGTGATCTTTTTGGAATTGTCAACTTCTGGTCCTTAAATACATCTGACGCTGCATCATAATACACTGGATGTCTGGTTGTTTTTAACAATTTAAGTGTGTAGAAAAGCATCCGTATACAGAACCAAAAGAAGACGGAAAATCTAGGGTGGAAAATGAAAACACAGAAAGGATTATGGGGACACTGGCTGAAGAAACTTATATGTGTGTGAAAGGGATCTAGGAGTCCAAGTAGACCACAATATGAAAATGAGTCAACAGTGTGAATGCAAGCAGCTAAAAAAGGCCAATGCGATTTTAGGCTTCATCAATGAAAGGTAAAGTGTCTAGATCAAGAGAAGTAATCGGCCACTATATTCTGATTTGGTCAGGCCCCACCTGGAATATGTGTCAAGTTCGGGGCCCACAATTTAAAAAGGATGTTGAGAGCTGGAGCCATGGGTCCAAGGAGGGCGACTAAAATGGTGAAGGGTCTGGAAACCAGGAAGCCTTATGAAGAAAGACTCAGGAGATGGGGATGTTTTAGAGCCTGGAGAAAAGAAGTTAAGAGGTGATATGATGCCCGGTTTAAAGACTTGAAGGATGTCATATTGAGGAGGAGCAGCTTGTTTCTCCTGCTCCAGAAACAGCAATGGATGCAAGCTGCAGGAAAAGAGATTCCACCTCAACATAGGAGGAATTTCCTGACAGTAGGGCTGTTCGACAGTGAAACACACCTCTTGAAATGTAATGAGTCTCTTCCTTAGAATCATGAAGAAAAAATTGCCCCATTCTAAACCTAATTAGGGCTGGGATTGAATCATAGAATCGTAGAGTTGGAAGAGACCACTAGGCCACCTAGTCCAAACCCCCTGCCATGCAGGAAATCCAAATCAAAGCATCCGACAGATGGCCATCTAGCCTCTGTTTAAAGACCTCCAAGGAAGGAGACTCTATCACCTCACCCGCGGGATTTCATTCCACTGTCCTTGGTGGTCTTTAAGAGGCGGGATGGCCATCTGTCAGGGATGCTTTGATTGAGAGTTCCTGCATGGCAGAAATGGGGTTGGACTGGATGGCCCTTGTGGTCTCTTCCAACCTACGATCTATGATTCTAATCCCAGCCTCTACAATTATGTAGAATGGGGCATGTTTTCTTCAGCAGAGCAATGCTAGTGGGTCAGATGGATTGGTTTTGCCCGCCCCCTCACCTCGGCTGGGGTTGACAAAGGCGTCAATGCCACATGTATAGCCCAGCCTTCTAGATTGAACCAACACAATGAGACTTATGGATGTCATCCCACCCCACTGCCAAGCCAGCCAGGTTCTTTATATGGGATTCATAGGGTCCATCATCTTGTCCCTCTCCTAAGCATTAGTATGTCTTGTGTTAACTGGGTCAGTAGCCAGTACTTCTACTACAAGCAAAGCCTTGGTTGTTTTTCACTCTCCAAGGGAGCAATGATAATTTTGCACATTTCTCCAACGGATGAATTTGTCTGCCCATATACTGTTAAAATGCCTGTTTTAAATTGCAGTTTTAGGACAAAGGCTAGGTATGGATAGTTAATGAATAACCAATGTTGTCGTTATCAGCCGCTTGCGTTCTAAGAAATCAATTGAACAGAACATTAATTCTATAGGAACGTCCCCCTCAGTAGCACATGACCCATGAAAGTATATTGATGCGCAGAAAAAATCAAAAAATCAAACAATCCTCGACCAGCAGCTACAAAGTAGGGAGAAAGAGAGTTGTGAAGGTTTTTGTGGTCTTTTCAGGCTATAAGGCCAATTGTCTAGAAGAGTATCCTGACGTTTCGCCAGCATCTGTGGCTGGCATAGAAGAGAGTGGGATATATATGACCCCGCTCTCTTCCATGCCAGCATTCTCTGAAGATCCAAAGCCACAGAGGCCGAAACAGGAATAAACGCTTCTAGAACATGGCCACTTAGCTTGAAAAACCCACAAAAAAACTATGGATGCCGGCCATGAAGGCCTCGACTTCACAGTGCTGTTGATGATGGGCCACTGTCATGGTGATGGGCACCCTCATTTGGGCAACGTGGAGGGTTTGGAGTCCAGCTTTCTGCTGCTAGGACACTAACAATGCAACACCAAAAACAGAAGACAACATCCGGTTTCGGAAAACCTTTACAAATGTCCTCCACTCAGCCATGTAGCTTAAGACATATATGTGCGTTTCAACCAAATTGTGACGACAATGTTTTCATACATTCACTGTTGTTAGTACAACAGTAATGCTGGTGGGAGTCTTCCGAATGATTCCCTATTGACAAGCATTCCCCAATGATTCCCATGGGCATGTCTTCCCAATGATTCCTTATTGACAGCATTCCCCAATGATTCCCTATGGGCAAGCATTCCCCAATGATTCCCCATGGGCAAGTATTCCCCAAGATTCCCTATGGACAAGCATTCCCAATGCTACTCTATTGGTTAATATTCCCCAATGATTCTCTATGGGTTTAATTCCCACAATAACCTCCCAAGCTCTCTTCTCCCGATGCCAATCAAATCAATCATCAGTCAGATGCAGGGCTCCCCATCGGTTTGAGATGATGACTCTGGAGCCCCTTGGCCCACTCCTGTAGATAGATGATCGAAGTACAGTGGGATAGATAGAGAGATCGGTCCAGATGGATAGACGGAGAGTTGGTCCAGAGGATAGATGGAGAGACTGGTCAAGGATGATGGACATGGGGCTGAGAATGAGCCCTTTGCCCCACTCTGCAGCCCTCCTAGGGTCCAGAGGGCCCAGAGACCCCTTTCTTTCTGCCCATGGAAGTGCCAGCAGAGAGATCCTCGCTTGGCAAAGCCAAGGACCCTTGCCCTCCTCCTCCCTGTCCGGCTGGAGGCTTTCCAGCAGCATTGGCATCAATGGAGGATGAAGGGACCACTGGGAAAGAGTGCAGCACTTTTGCAGCTCATGAAAGAGAGAGTTAGCGCCTGAGCTCCTGAGATATAAACATGCAAAAGTGCGCCCCGGTACGAAATTAATCCGTCCGCCGCGGCGTTCTAACCATGCTTTCGCAAAGCCAAAAGGGCTTCCGTTAGCGCTGGCAACGTTTGAATTTCGCCGAAAAAAATTTCGTAAACCCGAAAAACCTTCGTATCCCGGAACAGTTTTTCAAGGAAGTTTCGGATCCCGGAAATTTCGTAACGCGACATTCGTATCCCGGGTAACCACTGTATATCTCGAGGAAGTAGACGGAGCCTAGGAAATCTCCGCTGCCAACTTCTTCTTTAGTGAGACCAAAGGCTTTACTATAACTCAGTGTACAACATGGTTCCCACCTGGGGTCGGGCCCCTTTGGGGTCGAAAACCCTTTAAGGGTCCTAGACCATTGGAAAACCATATTTTCATGTAGCATGAAAATATTTATGGTTGGGGGTCACCACACAGAGAATGTATTAAAGATCCAGAATTAGAAGGTTGAGAACTACTGGTACAAAGTGGCTATAAATTATATTCTAATACAAGGTCCGCCCTCTGTGGCATCTAGACACTGGCCCCTTTGGGCTTCACAACTTTCTTGTCTCTTTGGGCTTGTCCAACTTCAATCCAGAGACTGAACAGATGTTAAAAAGGTTTTATTTACTTGTTGACCTTCATTAGATTTACAGATATATGATTTTAAATAACAGATTTATAGATCGATAACTAGCGAAGAGTATGACAGCTCAGGTTCCTACCTTCCTTTCCAAAAGAAGTAGCATTTTATAAAAGAATCAAATTAGAGACATATAAGGCCACGTCCACACTGCAGTAAAATCCAGTTGATAGCACTTAACCTCCATGGCCATGCTTTATAATTCTGAAATTGCAGTTTGTTGTGCACCAGAGACTCAGATGGAAAGGCTAAAGACTCTTGAAACTAAATCCCAGATACTAGTTTTTTGGCCTGGAAGCAAAGGTGACATCAACCGATTATTTGCAGTGTGGATGCGGACACGGGTCCATTACTAAATTTACATGAGAGAATCCATTCAATTGCAAGAGAAGGTTTCAAGGTAGCAATCTGTTTCAACTACGCGGAAGCTTGGGCTACTTTTGACTCTGAACTATGTCCCAAAGAACTAAAGAACTGCTACCAAAACCCCGGTTTATGGGTTTGCTCTTTTATTTCCCCTGGAGCGATCCAATGAGGATCAATCGTTCCAGTGGGAACTGGCAGATACCCCAATCAGGATCCGGAGCTTCGTATGGTAACCCCCTAGGAAAGGATCCTCTACACATCTAACCCAGACCTCGAGTATTCCCTCACCTTTGGGCACCTTTTCTCGAGGCTATAGTCCAGACTGAAAATTTAGCACCAGACTTTCCAGACTATATGAACCATATGGATAAACCGACTGAAACGGAGATCTACAAGGGGTCTTGTAAGATGGCGGTTGGTCGTTGGAGGCTGGTTGGTGGCTGAACAGTGAGCCTAAAGGGCATTGTCCATGCTGAGGAACGGGATGGTCTGAAAGAGAAGACGGAGTGAACCCTTCAAGTTTAAAAAAACATTGGCGTCTTCCACACCGCGGAAACCAACGCTCCTCCATATATGCGCATTACACAAAACAAAGAGTTTCTATAGAGCAGAAGAACACTAGAGAAGTGGTGGTCTCTAATATCGTTAAGTCGCCTCCGGCAATGGATGTCAACCTAGCAGAGTTCTGAAGGACTTAGAGATCCAGAGAACATATTGCCGAAAGAAAGCGCAAAAAGTCAAAAATCAAGCCGCAAATGGCAGTCGACATATAAAAACACTCTCCTTACAGGGTTGTGTTTATGCAACCCTTAACTATTAGAGTGTATTTATGCATGAATGGTGTATCACCCTGCCGAGGCGGACATGAATAGACAGCCTTCCGTTGTGTTTAATCGACTCAAAGTGTTATGGAGAACACCCCATATGAGTATTTGTGAAAATTCATTTGAATGTGAATGAAGGCGTTTGCGGGCATCCATAGTTTTTTGTGGGTTTTTAGGCCATGGCCATGTTCTGAAGAGTTTATTCCTGACGTGCGCTGCATCGTGGTGGCACCTTAGTTGTTAATTTTGTTCTATACTGAAGGAATGGTGGTTGGTTCAGGAGCCGGGAGTACATGACTATGAAGCAAAGAGTTGGAAGAACCTCAAACCATGGGTTTGGAACATTGAAGTTGAAAGATCGCCCGTTACACGTACAAAAAGAAACTTTGCGGTACATTAAAAAACAGGGCACACGACGCACATCATTTGCTCTAAGACTCTATAAACTTCCAACATTCAATAGGGAGGGATGAACAGGTCTCGCGGCTTCATCCATGAGGTTTCCCAAACTGCACTGTTTCGTCCTACAATAATAGAATTATCCTTTCCCGGGTCACTGAACAAGCCGATGTATTTTCACTCTCAGTGAAAGCTTTCAACTAGGTTCCCAGCGAAGAAGTAGTCTAGATCAGTGAGTGACCTTTTAGGCTAAGTGCCAAATAACAAACCCACTTTTATTGCCAGTGCCATTCCCCTCTGTTTGTTACAACTCTGGCAACTCTGTGCTGGGCGACGCACATTACCCCGAGAGGGCTCTGATGCCCCTGGCACCTTCCATAGGTTCCCACACGGTCTAGACACCGTTCCAAACTATCCTCCAGGTGTTTTGGCCTCAGTCGCAGAAGCCCCAGCCGCCTTGGTCAAAGTTAGGAATCGTGCGCTGAAGCCGCAAAATATCTGGAGGAAAAGTTGCGAAGGCAAGATTTGGAATGGAAGGCGCAGGGCAATATTATCTATCTCTAACTATCTTCTATACTACTATCTATCTAAGGGTGCCAGATTTAACCATATCTTGTTTTTTGTTTTTTAATCAATATATCTATCTATCGATCTATCTATTAAGGTGCCAATTAAGTCATAATTTTGTGTTTTTTATTTTTTCCTATCTATCTATCTATCTTCGATTAATGGTTGCCAATTAAACATACTTGTTTTTAGTTGTTTATCTTTTACAATTCATCGATCTATCTACTATCTATTGAGGGTGCAAATTTAACCATAAGGGTTAATGTTGTCTTCTATCTATCTTCTACTATTTGGGTGGCAAATTTAAGCATAACATTTGTTTTAATAATAATAGATAAGAATAAAATAATAATAAAATTTGTTTATAACTGCCCTTCTGTGCATCAGGGCGGTACAACAAAAAACTACAAACATGATTTTCTTTAATCATAACTAGAGCATCTAGCGATCTTTAATGGGCCAATTAGACATATCGGTTTTTTAGTGTTTCTTTAATCAATAATCTATAATCGTCTATCTATCTATCTATCTATCTATCGGTGCCAAGCATAATCTTGTTTTATGTTTTCTTTAATCATTATCTCTCTCTCGCTCGATCTTCTATCTTCTTTTGGGTGCCAAAAGACAATCGTGTTTATATTTTTCTTAATCAATTAATTATCATCTATCCTACTATCTATCTATCTATCGATCATGGTGGGTAAGATATAGTCATTGGAAAGTCATCCGAGCATAGACTCTCGCTCTACTTTACATCTGCATTTTCTCCATTAGCCACCAGTTAGTAGCTATTATTATGCTTATAAGCCCAGAATCCACTGGAAGTAGTCTTTTTGGAGGTTTTTTTTTTAGAAGATATATGGTGCTTTCAACTGTCCAGGTGCCCAATTTCTGATAAACCTTTGCTGGGAACATTTGGCCTCTCTCCAGATAGCAGTCGCATTGCATCTATCATGGCAATTTGTATTAAGTGGAGACGAGAATCTCCATCCCAGGGAAAGTTTTTCTGTCGTTTCCAGCAATCTCAGGTACACCGAAAAATGTGCTTCGGAGAATGCGCTGGGCTTGCAAGACGAACTGGAAACACAAGTATGAACGAAAAAAGAAAAAATTCTAAATCTAGTCTAAAAAATAGAATGGAAAATTGAAAATAGATTATATTAGTATTAATTATTGATATCACCCAAGCTCCCAACATAGCATCAATAGGCGGCAACAACACAGATAAACAACCAATAAAAACATTAAGATAAATGACATATTAATACAATATAAAAATCAGGTTCGGTACCGATTACCAGTTACCAAACCTTGATAAGAATGAAATAAAGAGTTTCAAGAGACAACTGCTAACGCAAGGGTTGGGAATGTCAAACAAACAAAGGTATATGAGTTAAATAAAGAATAATTTGAAATGATATTTAATAATACGTTGAGTATAAAAAAGTATTGTTGAGTGGACACATGGATCAAAATAAGAAAAGATAGAAAGGGATTATAATTGGAAACTGGCGATATGAATACAAGTAATAGATCAGAGAATAAGTTACTAGGATGAAGATTATATAAAGAAAGTCAAAGAAAACACAAATATTCATTTAAGATGGGCTGTTATTATATTGACACCCCAAGGATGACAAAGGCCACTATATCACTCATTGGCTTCACATTCAACCGCTTTGGGCGATTGATTAGCACAGATCGATATCTTCTCCTAGGAATCTCTGGTCCCCAGCATGACGCTATGCCAATTTCCAGAGGTCACACTGGAACCTAGGATTCCCAGATAGAATACTTTTAGTACTTTAAATAGACTGGGAGACAGGTCAAAGGGCGCCTCGTACGCTCCAGAACCCCTTGCCCCATATGACGAGGGCATAAAAATGGTGCCTGTACAGATCATACATTACCCCGTACATACCTCGCCATAATGACCGTGAGTGTGCCATGGCGCACGGCCTCTTGGCACCGCAAAAGACCCGCTTTTGCGGTTTTTGCACGGCGCGAGGAGCCCACGTTTATACGCTGAGCTTCTCCAGGAGCAAACAGGCGGCGCGGCCTTTTGGGACCTGTGTCCGGATCATAGTTAGTTCTTCATACAATTCTGTGCACTTCCAGTGATGTGGATGGCTTAGAGATTTGAAGAGTCCTCTAATAAAAAAGTGTGGTTGTGGTGGTTGGTGTTGTGTGTTTTGTGTAGAATATTATAGTATCTCTTCTATATATATATCTAATATATATAATTATTGTGTTTTGTTTTTCTCCTTTAAGGTGGTCCCCTGTTCTAACACCCAGCCACTGTAATAGAGAAAGTATAGTAAACTGGCATATAGCCCTCTGTTGTGTGTGTTGGGGAAGTCAGTATGTAAGTTTGCCTTTTGTTTAGTACACTTGTCCATCCATATGCCTCGAGGGCAGTGAGGGTGAACCTTTTAAGGCCAAGTCCCAAACTCACCCAAGAGCCCACTTTATTTAGTGCAAAGTGCCGTGGCCCTGTGGCTGTCTAGTAACAAACTCTGGCTGGGGGACAGCAAAATGGTGGCCAACAGGAGAGGGCTCCCTGGAGTGCCACCTCTGGCACGCGGGCCATAGGTTTCACCATCACTGGCTCTAGGGTAGGGGCAGCAGAAGACCCCCGTGAATATGAAAAACAAAAACCGCAAATGACAAAAACACCATGTTTTTACCTGAGAGGACACCTCTCTACTAATCTCTAAGTCCTCCAGGGCAACTCTATGGTCAACGTCTGACAGACACTAACCATAGAGTTGTGCTGGAGGAGCTACAACTGCCTAGTAGAATATCCTCTCTAGGAATCTCTAGGTCTTTCAGTGCAACGTTTAGTTAAATTTGACCATAGAGTTGCAATGGAGAATTTAGATATTCCTAGAGAGAACATAATAATCAAATCCATGAATAATCAAATCCACCAATATCAAAGTGGCAAATATGGAGAGATGAGTGTATAATAATAGTGGCAAATATCCATCAGTTGTGTTTGTTGGGGGAGTCAGTAGTGCAAGTTTGCTTTTGTCAAGAGGTTAGGTTAGTTTTGTTATTTTGGCACATCCTTGTTTTAGATGTCTTTTTATAAAACCTATGTGCGGTTGTGTTTAGGTTTAACATTTTCGAAGGGCTCCATTCATGAACTATAAAGATACTCCGCCAACTCAGGTCACTGGATGCTGGTGTGTACAACGCTCGAAAATTCACGAAGAGGAGAATCAAAGGAGACGAGACAAATAATGCATTACCATAAACACCTGGCTCTGCAACTCTTGGCCCCGGTACCTTCTGGAATATTAAAGTACTTATTAAATTAATGATACTCTGTGAAAGCAGCGAGTGTTCTTTCAGGGCGGATAATTAAATCATTTTAATTAAAGAAGGAAGGGGTGTCTTTAGAAGCATCGAGATGGTTCAGAAACAGTATAAAAAGGGCCAGCCCTCCGCAGTCGACACCATCTCCATCCCTCCATCATCTCTTGCCTTTCTGCTTCTCAGAGGACCAGGTAAGAAATGGGATCATTGATGGTCCCTTCGACTCTTGAAAGCTGTACAGTAGAATTAGAGAATCTAAGAATATTGAATTGAAACTTTGCAGGGTTTTTCTTCCAAATATATTCTTTTCTTCCATATCTTTTCTTCCAAATAGTTTCATTTTCTTCCAAATCTTTTGCGGATTGGATTGTTTGTGGACTGAATTGATCTGTTCCCTCCAACAATCTCTAGATCCTTCAGCACTGTTCTGCCAGAAATGCGACGGAGGACCCAGGGATTCCTAGAGAAAACACTTATCTAGGTATTGGTAGGTCCTCCGACATGATTTTGTGGTTAACCTCTGGTTCATGTGGACCGTAGCATTGCGTTGGAGGACCTAGATATTCCTAGATGGGCGTTCTCTCAAGTAAAAAGTACACTTGTCTCTCCATATTCGCTAGGGTTTGGGCCACAAGGCCCCCGTGAATATGGATAAAACCGCAAATAACAAAAACACCATGTTTTTATCTGAGAGGACACCTCTCTAGGGATCTCTAGGTCCTCCGGTGCAACTGTGGTCAACATCCGACAGACACTGACCATAGAACTGAACTGGAGGAGCTACAAATGCCTACTAGCATATTCTCTCTAGGGATCTCAAGGTCCTCCGGTGCAACTCTGTGGTCAACGTCTGACAGGCACTGACCAGAGAGTTGCACTGGAGTAGCTACAAAAGCCTAGTAGAGTATTCTCTCTAGGAATCTCTAGGTCTTTAAGTGCAACATTTAGTTAAAGTTGACCATAGAGTTGCACTGGAGGACCTAGATATTCCTAGAGAGAACATAATAATCAGATCCATGAATAATTGAATCCGCAACTATGGAGGGATGATGTATCGTTCTTTATCATTTGCTGCACTTTCCTGGGGTTCCTGCACCCCTAAAACCAGCAAATGTGGAGGACCCACTGGATTCTCTATGAAGCTTCTCTCTGATGTTCCTCTAGTTGCCATCTAGATCTTTTCCCCCTCATTCCCAATATCTTTTAAAAAATCATACTTGGCAGGAAGGCTCTATAATGACATTTTAAAAATGTCTTGTAGTTCTTGGACTTAGAAAGTAGGGGTGGGTACGATTATTCATCCTGCTTTGCCCTCACAAATATCCCAAATGCTGAAATGTAATGAAAAATTCAATGAAATTCGGTGAATTCAGTGGAAAAAACTTTGAGATTTTCTCTTTTGGTTTGGGTTTTTTTGGGGGGGAGGAAGGAGAGCAGAGAAATCAAACCTGACAATGCTGCATCTGCACTGCAGAATTAATGCAGTTTAATATTGCTTTCATTTTCATGGATTAAGAATTGTCATTTTATGTACAATATTGTACAATATTGTATAGGGATGTTTTAGTTGGTAGCCGCTTTGATGGTCTTGCTACAGAAGAAGGCCAAATATCTTACAAACCTGCCACTCCCAGAATTCCATAACATTGAGCCATCTTTGTTAAAGTGGCATCAAAAGTGCCTTAATCCTGCAGTGCAGATGCAGCCAAAGTTGGCCATCCAGAGAGGAGTCTTTGGAGGCTCACCTCTGCTCCTCTTTGTAATCGATGAAGTTTGGGGCGATCACAATGATATTTGGGTCATCTCTTTTTCTTCTTCTTTGGTGGGAGGAACGGAGGTCCAGTCTTTAACTCAGGGGTGGACACCTGTAGTAGGTAAAGGGACCCATTTTCAATTCACTTTTTATGGGGTCAAAAGATGGTTAGTTTGGGGGACGTGGAGAGTCCAAGGATTTCCTGAACCACCCTTTGACCAGTTGTGTTTCAACAGCTAAGCAACAGTCCTCCTTGACTTCCCATTGGGTCAAATAGGTAGAGATGGGTGAGATTTGTTTTCCCCCTATTGATTTCTGATCAGACGTCTCCAAAATCCCAAAGTTTCATTACTGGGAAGGGGAGAGGTTCAGCAAACAAATATATCTGTAGCTACTTTGGTCCTGGGGTATATCAGAGTTGAGTAACTGATGCTTATACAGACGTTGACCTGCTTTCTGGACTCCTTGATGCTTTGAGAGCTGCTTCCTAACTCTAACCAAAGTCAGGAGTTTTATCCGTACAACGGCTTCGATTTTTTAAATTGTAGGTACAGCTCTGTGTAAATCTACGGCACTATATAAATAAAATTTAATAATAATTTAATAATAATAATAATAATAATAATAATAATAATAATAATGCTTATTGGTTGTGTAGCTCCTCTTCTCACTTAGGAATTATGTAGAAAGTAAATATAATTAAAGCTATTTTAGTTATATTAACTAACATAGTAAAAATAATGGGAGGTGGGACACAGAATCACTAACATGACACTCATCTCTATAACCAGTTGGTTCCCAACAATCCTCGAGGGAAAGTGTTACAGGTTTTAAATAGACGTCAACGTTTTCCATTTGTGGCACAATGCTATGGAATCCTGGGAAGGCTAAATACCTCGCAAGACTATAATTCCCAGAATTCCACAGCACTGACACATGAGCAACGGAACCATGTTAGTCAACATAACTAAGTAGCTTTGCAATGAAGGTAGATGTTTGACTTGCTTCATTTCAGTCATTTATATCCTGCCTTCTTCCCACAGTGGGATTCATAGATCTGTAACAAGCATCTTTGTAACTATTATTATGATTATTATTATACAGATTTACACAGAGTTGTACATGCAAACAATGGTAGTTAAGTAACTAGGTAACTATGAAACTGAGGTAGTTACATAACTACGTAGCTGTGCAACTAAGGTAGTTATATAACTAAGTAGCTATCCAACGAAAGTAGCTACGTAACTTTCCATGCAACTAACGTAGTTAATATGTCTAAGTAGCAATGCAATTAAAGTAGTTAACATAACCAAGAGCTTTTATCACACTTGCGAGAGCCCCGCGAGAAAAACAGGAGTTGAACGAGAGTTATGTTAAATTCGAATTTAAACAGAACTTGCAAATTCGGAAAGTTCATCGCACTAGTTGCTGCTAAAACGAAATAACGCAAAGTTAATCCGCAGTTAAAGCGGAGGAAACCAGCAGCTTTTAAAATTCGGTTTGTTCCGAATTTAACGTGAATGTTCACATTAACTGCGACGTGTGATAAACTTTGGGCATTTCCGGGTTATCTTCACATTATATCGCGTTTTCCCACGGGATCTCGCTAGTGTGATAAACTCCGAAGTAGCATATGTAGAATTTCAGCCATCATCACCATCATCATCATCATCATCCTCTTCTTCATTTTCAGACTCCCTCCTATCTTGCCGACATGTCTTTCTCTGGACTCTATGGAAATCCTCGCTACTCCTACTTCCCTGTCAATGAACGCCCACGAACCTTGATGGCTCTCCCATCATCCGCCGGCAGTGGCATCCGGGTTCCCATGTCTGCCCTCTATAATCCCCTAGCTAATGGAGGATTCGCCCCATCCGTCTTTGCAAGTGGAAGCGGCTTTGGGGGAATGGGCAGTGATCCCTACAGACGCCATGCCCTGGGGTCCCGAAGTCTGCCAATTGGGAGACATTTCATCGGTTACCCCTCTTTCTAAGTATGGACGGACTGTCAACCCCAAGAAAAGAAGAAGAAGCAACGGATCCATGGCGAAACTCTCCGGTCTGAATTCAGACGTCTTGACCTGATGCTCCAAGATGGTTGCTGGGGAAGACTTCAGCATCCTGGGGAACCAGGTCCAAATATTCCCTTTGCACATCTCTGTCTCAATGTATTCCTTTCTAGCCGCACTATCGATTTCCTTCTCTGATTCTAATTTATTTACTCAATGCTCTTTTATGCTGAATAGAGGAAAGCATCTAAGAACCGCTAACTGTGTCGGTGGAATTGTCACACTGAATAGAATTGGTATCTCAGGGTGAATGGGATTTTATGTCAAGCTCAGTGGGAAGAATGACTTTTAAATACCCACCGTTTCCTTTTCTTCCTCCATAATAACAATCGTGGGACTTGTTCACCCATTCATGTTTTTGGTGCTTTTGTTCTCTTCAGAACTGCTTAGTATATGAAGATTTTCTCAGCTATTTCCTAAATAAATCTTTCTCTGCATCACAGTACTGACTATGAGTTTGTCTTTTGCTGGGGTCAAAAACTAGACGGTCTACTAAATCCCATTGCCAAATAAACTAACTTCTATGGCACACATGGGCTGGGCATCCATTTACTGGTATATATAGGTGCACAGCCACTTTATCCTAGTCCTTGGCTGCATCTAAACTGCAGAATCGATTCAGTTTGATGCCAGTTTAATTGTTGTAGCTCAATGCTATGGAAGTCTGGGGTTTGTAGCTTGGGGATATATTTAGCCTTCTCCGTCAGAGAGAGCAAAATACAACAACAAAATACACATCCTAGGATTTCACAAAATGGAGCCATGTTGCTTGAAGCAGTGTCAACTTGCATTAATTCTGCAGCGTAGCAGCAGCCTGTCTCTTTTTTGGATGGTTTCGATGCACAGGTCGTCATTCGCTTTCCTTACACTAACCATTTGGCCATTGCATCCACTCCCTGACTGATGGAGAGTTGAGGAGGTGGGTCAGAGAAGCGTTTGACTATGTCCTTATGGCTAAAAGCACAATGGTTGCATCACCTATGGAAATGTTCAGAGGGCCCTATTGGACCTCAATGAATGGGGTAATATTTTACATCTGGCTACAAGGACATAGCTAGACATATCCCTCAACACATCCCCTCTCTCCACCTGACAAGGAAAGCCCATGGATGCACACTCATCCCTCCATATTTGTGGCTTTGATCTTTGCGGATTTGCTTATTCATGGATTTGATTAATATGTTCTCTCTAGGAATATCTAGGTCCTCCAGTGCAACTCTATGGTCAACCTGAACTAAAAGTTGCACGGAAAGACCTGGAGATTCCCAGAGAGAATACTCTACTAGGCGATTGTAGCTCCTCCAGTGCAACTCTATGGTCAGTGTCTGTCGGACGTTGACCACACAGTTGCACCGGAGGACCTACAGATTTCTAGAGAGGTGTCTTGTCAGGTAAAAACATGGTGTTGTTGTTATTTGCATTTTCCCCATATTCACAGGAGTCTTGTGCCCCTAACCCTTGTGAATATGGAGGGACAAGTGTAGTAACTCTAGTAGTGACCCAAGTGGTGAGCGACCAATGGTAGTGTACTTCCACACGCAGAACTACTACGTCAGGTTGAGCTACTATACCAGATATCACTAAACATTACTATGTATTCTGTTGTAATAGATCATCAGTTGTTGCCTCTGGGTCCCACTAAGAGTAGACATATCTTAGCTTAAATTCTACTTCTAGTTCCCATTAGAGTAGAGTCAATGAAGGGTTTGGATTTACCTATGGGCTGTTTCACAATTCAAAAAGTCCAAAACCTGGAATCGTCCTTCCAAGCAGCATAGTTTTCAAGGATATCCTTTCAATGGTTGAGTGAAGGGCTTGAAATTCATTTTTCATGTCCATAATAATGGAAATTATGAATATTTATATGCCTAAATGTCATTAAGGATGTGGGGGGGGGAAGCCCCCCGACAGTTTCTCCTCACTGCATATTCATTGCAACAAAATAAAACAGAACTCAAAAGTTAATGTGCATCCAAAGAAAAATGAAGCCTAATCCTGACCCATTCTTATTGGTGGCACACATCTCGGCTTCATTCGCACTTACAAATAAATCGGTGTGTGGCCCGAATCGATGGATCGATTCGACATTGGATCGTGGTTTACACTACACTTGCCCCGATCACATATTCTGGCACCAAAACAACCCCCTTCTGGTTCCCATTTAAAAATGATTCGATTCAAATTGATTTGATTGCAGCCAGCCAAAGGGGAAATTTGAATTGAATCTGATCTGCTTGTGGTTCACACTTGTGCGGAATTGATTTATCGAAAAAGAAAGGGGGAAAAATCAGTGTCAAAAAGACGTGGACAAAATGGGTCTGGAGCATGCCCCCCCCCCTCACCGAATTGTTTCAGCGATTGGGATTAAGTGGGATCCAGGGTTGTTTGAACGGGTTCAAATTGAACTGTGATCCGGTTTAAAAGGTAGAATCACAAGTGGGTCCCACACCGATGCGCTCCCTGAATGGACGGAAATTGGGTGAATGTGAAGAAACCAGAGTTGTGGGTTGGAAAAAAGCACCTAGGTCAAGATTGGGCAAGTACAGAGCACCAAGGGGTCTTCATTGGCCTAACTTTGAGACCTAGGAGGGCTGCATCCTTTGCCATGCCATGACACTTCTTACCTTTTAGAGTTTTTCCTTTAACAACAAAAAATAATTCCCTGCACACCCCATGGACCACAAGTGCAGCTTCACAAGATTTGTTGGGGGACCAAACATGGCTCCATGCACATGTTGCTGCTGTGCGCCTTCAAGTCATTTCCAAGTTATGAAGACCCTAAGGCCAACCTATCATGGGGTTTTCTTGGCAGGGTTTGTTCAGAGGAGGTTTGCCATTGCCTTCCCCTGAGGCTGAGAGAGTGTGACATGCCCAAAGTGACCCAGTGGGTTTCAGGGCCGAGATGGGAATCGAACCATGGTCTCCAGAGTCTTAGGAGGTTATCGCACTGACTTTTAATCTGACCGCTCTCCAAAGGGATACAGTTGGGTTGCAGGATGCAGTCGGGA
>NC_056530.1:9964559-9966316 GCF_019175285.1 Sceloporus undulatus
TCATGGCATGACAAAGGATGCAGCCCTCCTAGGTCTCAAAGTTAGGCTAATGAAGACCCCTTGGTGCTCTGTACTTGCCCAGTCTTCACCTAGGTGCTTTTTTCCATCCCACAACTCTAGTTTCTTCACATTCACCCAATTTGCCTCCATTCAGGGAGCGCATCGGTGTGGGACCCACTTGTGATTCTACCTTTTAAACTGGATCACAGTTCAATTTGAACCGGTTCAAACAACCCTGGATCCCACTTAATCCGAATCACTGAAAGAATTTGGTGGGGGTGGCATGCTCCAGACCCATGTTGTCCACATCTTTTTGACACTGATTTCCCCCCCCCCCTTCTTTTTCGATAAATCAATTCCGCACAAGTGTGAACTGGAAGCGTATCAGAATCGATTCAAATTTCCCCTTTGTCTGGCTGGAACCGAATCAATTTGAATCAAATCATTTGTGAGTGGGAACCAGAAGGGGGTTGTTTTGGTCCAGAAAATGCGACCGGGGCAAATGTAATGTAAACCACGATCTAATGTCGACTCGATCCATCAATTCGGGCCACACACCGATTAATTTGTAAGTGGGAATGAAGCCGAGATGTCTGCCACCAATAGGGATGGGTGAGGATTAGGCTTCATTTTTGTTTGGATGCACATTAACTTTTGAGATGGAAAGAATTTAAGATCTGTTTTATTTTGTTGCAATGAATATGTAGTGAGGTGAAATTGCTGGGGGGCTTCCCCCCCCACATCCTTAATGACAATTAGGCATATAAATATTCATAATTTCCATTATTATGGACATGAAAAATGAATTTCAAACCCCACACTCAACCATTGAAAGGATATCCTTGAAAACTATGCTGCTCGGAAGGACTATTCCACATTTTGGACTAATGCAGTTGTCGAATTGTGAAACAGCCCATAGATAAATCCAAACACTTTAGTGGCTCTGCTCTAATAGGACTGAAAGTAGAATTTAAGCTAAGATGTGTCTGCTCTTAGTGGGACCCACAGGCAACAACTGATGATCGATCACAGCAGAGTACATAGTAATGTTTTGTGATATCTGGTATAGTAGTATTACAAAGTTTTTTTATATATAGATTTTGGGTGCTCAGCGATCAAAAATCATGACTTCTGACTGACGCCATCGCAAGCCGCCATTACCCTAAGAGCGAACCGACTACGGAGCCAGCAAGCTTGCTAGGCTTGGTCACAGGGGAAAAGGGACATTTGAAACCTTAAGCAAGCAGTTTGGGGAGTTGCCCTACAAGTTTCGCAGGCTACCCAAAGAAGAGAGGATAATAGAGGTAGCCTCCATGACATTGAGAGAGTGATTGTCTTAACAGCTCTGCCATCTAGATATTTGTCTTCCCCTGAAAAGTGCCAGACCTCTTCTTTGTGTATCCATTATGCAGGTTTCAGCTTAGACAAAAGATAGCAATCAATAATAATAATAATAATTTTTTTTATATATACTGCCCTTCCACTGATCAGGGCGGTGAACATAACGATAAAATACAGTACAGGCAGAGTTATAAAATACATGGATACAAAATTAAGAACAACTTAAAACCCCGATCAGCCATCCGTCTTGCCGACAATGGAGGGAGGAAGGCCATCTGGAACTTCACTCGGGGAATGCAGTACGAAATAGAAGGGTTTTAAAATCCCTTCTAAACTGGGCCAGGGAGGTGGCTGAGCGGAGCTCAGTGGGCAGCGTGTTCCAAAGGGTCGGGGCGATGATGGAATATGTCCTCCTC
>NC_056530.1:9966416-9971047 GCF_019175285.1 Sceloporus undulatus
AAAGTACTTTCAACCCCAGCAAAAAGAATGGCCCTGGACAGACCACCCGAAAAGGGCGGCTTGCCGGCTGCCTAGTTCCCTCCAAACAGCGCGGCTTCCCTCCTGAGTTTGCTGGGTACTTTTAGCGCTGCAGGGTGCACTCGCAATGTAAGCGATACACGGCATTGCGCAGATGCTGTGAGGTGTGGCACTTACATCGCAATGGTGGCACCCATGTACACGGGGTGCCACCATTCTAACGCTGCCAGTCTGTGCTACGGTTAGGGACTGTGTAGTTGCTGCGCGGTTCCTAACCCTAACTACACCACCGTCATGCTACAAATGGCCCGTCTGTCACGGGCCAATAATAGAATCATACATTCTTAGAGTTGGGAGAGACTACAAGGGAGGGACCACAATTCTGCCATGCAGTAATCCATAGCTACAGTACACCTGAAAGATGTCAATCTAAACTCTGTGGATAGACCTTCAAAGACGAAGAGTCCATCATCCTCCATGGCAGTGGTTCCCAACCTCTGGGTCAGGATCCCTTTGGGGGTCAAACAACCCTTTCACAGGGGTCGCCTAAGACCATCCGAAAGCACATATTTGCATATAGCAATGAAAATAATTTTATGGCTTGGGGTCACCACAATATGAGGAACTATATTAAAGGGTCGTGGCATTAGGAAGGCTGAGAACCACTGCTCCGTGGGAACCAAAGTTGAGAGTAACTAAATCTGGGGCAACCAAAATTTCTACTGCCTCTTTCCAAGGTTCAAAACAACACTGCAGAAATAATCCAGTTTGAGACTGTTTTCACTGTCCTGCCTCACAGCTAGGAAATTCTGGGAACGGTAGTTTTGTGAAACCTTTTAGACTTCTCCATCAGAAGGCTCTGCAATATCCAAAATTCCCTATCACTGAGCCGGGGCAGTGAAAGCAGTCTCAAACTGGATTATTTCTGCAGTGTGTTTTGGACCATGTCCAATGAACAAGGACGCTGTTTTCAGCTATCAGTACCCTTGGGAAATCAGCACCTGGGGTCAGTGTTATTCAACATCTTAATCAATGTCTTGGATGACAGAATTGGGAGCATATTTATCAAATTTGCAGATGACACCAAATTAGGAGGAATAGCTAATACTCCAGAGGACAGGATCAAAATTCAAAATGACCTGAATACACTAGAAAGCTGGGCCACAGCTAACAAAATGAAATTCAACACGGAGAAATGTAAGGTACTGCACTTAGGGCAGAAAAATGAAATGTACAGATGTAGGATTATGAGGGACACCTGGTTTAAGGAGACAACATGTGTAAGGGATCTAGGAGTCCAAGTAAACCACAAGTTGAACATGAGTCAACAGTGCGATGCGGCAGCTAACAAGGCCAATGCAATTTTAGGCCGCATCAATAAAAGTATACTGTCTAGATAAAGAGAACTACTAGTGCCACTCTGTTCTGCTTTGGTCAGGCCTCACCTGGAATATTCTGTCCAGTTCTGGGCACCACAATTTAAAAAGGATGTTGAGAAACTGGAGCCATGTGTCCAAAGGAGGGCGACTAAAATGGTGAAGGGTCTGGAAACCATGAAGGCCTATGAGGAATAACTAACTTGCATCCATTGTTTGGGGTCCTAGTCTTTGGAGCAGCAGAAAACAAGCTTGCTCCCTCCTCAGTATGACATCCCTTCAAATATTTAAACAGGGCTATCATATCACCTCTTAATCTTCTTTTCTCCAGGCTAAACATCCCCAGCTCCCTAAGTCTTTCCTCATAAGGCATGGTTTCCAGAACCTTCATTATTTTAGTTGCCCTCCTTTGGACACATGGCTCCAGTTTCTCAACATGCTATTTTAATTGTGGTGCCCAGAACTGGACACAATATTCCAGGTGGGGCCTGACCAAAGGAGAGTACAGTGGCACTATTAATTCCCTTGATCTAGACATGATACTTTTATTGATGCAGCCTAAAATGCATTGGCCTTTTTAGCTGCCGCATCTCACTGTTGACTCATGTTAAACTTGCAGTCTACTTGGACTCCTAGATCCTTTTCACATTTAGTCTCATTCAGCCAGGTGTCCCCCATCCTATATCTGTGTCTTTTATTTTTCTGCTCTAAGTGCAGCACTATGGAAGAAGCAAAATGGTGGCCAGAGTTTTCTGCTGCCAATTGCATTGGAGGAAGGCAAAAAAGAATAAGCAAAATGGGGGAAGAAAGAGGAAGCAAGGAAGTTGGGAAGGAAGGAAGGAAGGAAGGAAGGAAGGAAGGAAGGAAGGAAGGAAGGAGAGAAGAGTCTGCATTATAGCCACCGGTGATGTTAAATTCCATAAGCATGTCCTGCATGAGGTACAGACACTTATGTCCAATTTCCTTTGGATTGACATGGTAAAATTAAATCAAATCTAAGATAAGGCATTTGTCTACCTTTCATTTTGAAGAGGAACTCATTATACTGAAGTTAAAGCAAAACTCAAATCTGCTTAATTAAATTTAGGAGCTTACCGCTTGGTTTATTAATTCGGCTTACCTCTCCTGGTTTAAATTTCAGTTCGGGCTGCATCCTGATCTTATCAGAGGTTTTTGTTGCCCAAACACATCCCAGGTACATCATTGCTTCCAGCAATGCTCCGCACGGCTCTTTTCGGATCTGGGAACACTGCTGGCGCGCTGATGGATCTGGGAGCACTGCTGGAAGCAGGGATGAACCCGGGTTGTATTCGGGTGGTAAATTGGGCAGCAAAAACCTTCTAAGAGCAGGATGTAACCCAAATTGAAATTTAAACCAGAAGAGGAAAGCTGGAGTGTGGTGGAGTCTCCTTCTTTGGAGGTCTTGAAACAGAGGTTGGATGTGAAGAAAGACCAAAGTCTTTACTCACAGACTCCCAGTCTAAGACCTAGGAGAAATATCAAAGGAAAAAGCTTGGTGGCCATATTCAACAGACATCAGGAAGAGGGTTCATCACCACTGGGGTAAACATTTTCCATATATGCTGGTCCTCCATCTTCATGTTGCCTTCCAGAAACCTGTCCGTCTGTTTATTAATATAAATTGATGGCTCTCAGAAGTTGGTCTAGCAGATGTTTTGGACTTCAGCTCCCAGAAGCTTCATCCAGTATGGCTAGTGCTGAGGACCTATGGCAATCTTGGTCCAAAACAAACACATATTTAAGGAGCACTACACTGATGCTGATGCTGATGATGCACATGATGCATTGCATGCATAACCATAGCAGCTGGTTAAATTCAAACAAGACCAGATAAAACTAAAAGGTATATGATAGAGACCTTACAAACTGATAAGGATTCAGAGGATATAATATGGAACCTCGGGAAAAGAAATGCGGAAGAGCATTTAATGAGGTATATCTGGTTAGATATCTTCAGCAAAATTTGGTCATCTGCAGTGTTCTTGTGGAAAGGACAGGTCCACCTTGAGATCTAGTTTGAATCCGAAATTGTTCGTTCTTACACCCAGAACAGAAACGTATAGTTGTATAAGCCTAGAAATTATAGTCAAAATGTTGACCTCAAGAACTTGAGTCAACTTATCCAAGGGGCAATGTAAGTACTGTAGTTATTAAAAGACTCTTATTGAAAAAAGGATCCATCCCCTGGTGAAAGGCAAGAGTGTAATCTGCCCTAAAAGCACTGACCGTGATCTATTCTCTCATCCATCCAGCCTTTAGTGTGGGCAGAAAAACAATGCGCACTTTCCTTACGGGGGGATCTGTTCCGGACACACACACACGTGAAAGGAAAAAATGTGTATGCTGGAGCCCCATTACAAATAATGGGGTTGGTACCCATGGCGTGCCACAGGCCACACCCCATGAGTGCACATCCCATTACTATGCACACCGAGGCTTCTTCTGGCGCAGGCTTCCAATATATTCTGGAAGCAGTTTATGGCATGTCTGCGTGTAACGTGGGCACACTGTAATTATGCCAGTTATGCCATTGTTCAAATTATCTCCCCCGCCCCAACATTTCATGCCAGCTGTGATCATTCATTCAAACATTTACACAGTGAAATACAAAGCCAAAGAGACAGGGATTAAAATGCATATTCAGGTTTATTGAAAATGAAGGAAGTATGGCTTGGATAATAATACAGTAAGGGCTTCTTACAGATTACTGGGATTGAAAGATTTAGAAGCAGAAAGGTGGGAAACGAGGAGAAAGAATGGATGGACAAATTCATGGGCATGTCCTTGCCTTCAGTAATGGTGCTGGGAAATCGTTCCAGGGCAAGATCCTTGGCAGCGATTGCGTATCATCTTAGATGGTTCATGGTCATTCCGAGGATCAAAAGGGTATTCATTTCCAGTTCCATAGGCCTAGTTGCAAATGCTAGTACGACGACGGTTGTAACTTCCAAGATATCCACTCCTCAGGCCCCCCAAGCCCCGGTTGCCAATGCCATAGCCAAGGCCATGATGGCCCAAGCCTCCTGCTAGCCCAATGCCGCTAACGGCGCATGGAGCATTGCCTCCCACAGCAACAGGCTCACAGGTAGCGGAGAGGATGGGCCCTGGGAGGGTGAGAACAACAGCAGGGGGCTGGATCAGAACCTCTGATGGAGGGACCTGGTTGATGGGAGCAGGCCTGACTCCAGCAAGGATGCCAAGATTGCCGGCTGATTC
>NC_056530.1:9971072-9991979 GCF_019175285.1 Sceloporus undulatus
TCTCTCTGCTGTGCCCTTCATTGATTATTCTTAATATGTAATGAAGGTTGGCTTGTCTCATGTAATAGGCCAGTTTTCAGTCCCCAGGTTTCTGGTGCCAGGAACCTAGCCAAGGAGCAGTCCATGGAGTGGGAATCCCCTCTGTTAGATACAATGAATGGCATGCCTGCGCACCACTGTGCCCAAGCCCCATTAAATGGGGGCACATAGGTGGAACCCCCCCCCCTTCCAAAACCTGGCTACACCCTGCTGTGCACCATTCACTATGAAAAAGGAAGAGTGACTGAATTCCATTGTTATGTCAACTAGGGATATTATGCAGCAAAATGCCTCTGAGCTGCGGGCGACTGCATCCCAGCTAAATCCCAGCTCCCAGCTTTGCTCAATTGATTGATTGAAAAGGCCAGGATTTAGCCATGATGCAGATGCTTGCGGCATCGGCAACATTTCCTCTGCAGTAATACCCAACGGCGACCCATAAGCAACCTACTCCATTAGATAAGTCAGTTTTTTGGGGGTTCAATAAACTCTGGATTAGACCCATGGAATCAATGGGATTAGCTAGTTATCACTTAACAACAACCGAATGGTCTGCGGGTCTAGAGCTGGACCCTGGACCGATCCATAGGATTCAGACCTTTCCTCAAGCCAGACTATTTGTTCACGTCTGACCCGTCTATACTGAGAATGGGATTTGTAGTCCAATATTTCTGAAGGGAAACATGCTGGGTAGTATTTGTCCAGAAGTTTGCTGGGACAAATGGCCAGGTTTTATGCACACAAAAGCACACCTAAAGATAAGCAGACACTGAACAGTTCTAAAAGCTGGGCAAGATTAATGGCATCTGATCAGCAACTGGGAATCGATTGCATCAGACTTGGGAATTTCAAGTATCCAGGTAGGAATCAGATCAGGACTGCTTGGGATCTGGATGTGGTTTCAGACACCCTTGTCTTTAAATAAATGACTTCCCCATAGCTACTCTGAGTTGAATGAGAAATCTCCAAGTGATGGACCCATTCCCTTCAAAGCCTTGACAATGACAGAGCTTCCATTCATTTCAGAGGACCTGTTGAAGGAATGGTAGTGAAACCATGAGTGGATTCTCCATCCCAGCAGTGGTAAATCCACTGGCTGTGCCTATTTGAATCAGCATTGTATATCAGCCATGTTGGTAGTGGTAGGGCTCATTCCCACTTACACTTTAAACCGATTTCCGATCCACCTTCGCTCTATGTTGGTAATCAATTCCGAAAGGTCCGTCGATTTCACTATGAAAGAGGATCTTTTCCTTATTCTCTTGTAATCACTTCTTTTTTAGGCACAATCGTCATCCCCACTAGTTTGTGCCACTTCTGAATGCATGTCTATGGTGATCCCAGGGGTCCAAGCATCCACCCAGCCACCCTGTGCTTGGCTCTTGACCCCCAGGGGATCCCTTAAACTTTCCCTTCTAGAGTCCCCAGGTCTCCATTCCCACTCCCTGCTGAGCTGGATGAGACCTCTTGAGATCCTCTATTCCTCGCTGCCACCACCCAGTGAATTTTAACAAACGACTTCTCCCTCCTTAGCACACACTGGGACTTGCTAGGGATTACTAGTTTCCTTTCCTTGCTAACTTAAGCAGTCAGGAACCGAGCTAAGGCACATGTACAGGAGCAAAGAGAGATAGCAGATACTTTTAAAGAAAGATGTTTATTTTAAAGAAACAGAATAGAGTAAGAAGATCTCCCTCATGCAAAGCCTCCTTGCCATGCAGGTACAGAAAGCATAGTTACAAAGTGTTCATTTCAGGCAAGCTATTAGATAAACATAACAAAACCTAAACGCACTAGCTAACACATTTCCTAGCTACTCACACAGTGATGGGATTTGCAGTCCTTGCTGAGGTTGTGGATGCAGGGAGCGGCTCCCACTGCCACTCGACCTGCATTTCTGAGCCTGCCCACAGGTTCACAGCTGGTTCCCCAAAGATACACAGAGAACAAAAGGAAGCATGGATCTTACAGGGTATTTAAAGTCCTCTTATGGAACCTTCTTGAAAAGGCTGCTCTGGCACTGCTGATTGGCCAGGCGAGCCTTACGTCAGCTATGATGTAACTGCTCATTAACATGTGATGTAAGCTCTCATTAGCATGTACCTCCCCCCAGATTAACCCTTTGTGGCTTGGAAGGAATCCTCAAATGACCGGAGGACCCAGTCATTACAGTGTCAATCATCTGTGCATCATCGGTAACATAAGCAGCAGCCTGGGCAACCCAGCTTCAGAATATCTCTATATCTATCTATCTATCTATCTATCTATCTATCTATCTATCTTGATGGAACGTGTGATTGCAGTCGAACTTGCAATCAGTGAGGCAAGTAGTTGCAAAACCAACAAAACTGTCCATTCCTCCCAATCTCTACTGCCAAGACTCTGGTCCATTACTAGATTATTGTAACTTCCTTCTCACAGGGCTTCCTCTTTCACACCTCCATCCTTTAATCTCTGTCCAGTATTCAGCTGCCTGTATTGTCACATCCGCTCACCACTTTGACCATGTTTCTCCTCTTTTATCCTCCCTTCATTGGCTCCCCTTCCCCTTCCGCATCTGGTACAAGCTTTTATTATTGACTTTCAAAGCCCTCCATGGGTTGCCCCCTCCTTACTTATCTGACCTTTCTCCTTACATTCCTACTCCCACCCTCTGCTCTGGTAGTCAAGGTCTCCTGTCACAGTGTAGGACTACCACTGCCCCCTCCCGAATTCGTCCTTTCTTGCTTGCTGCCCCTTACTCCTGGAACCATCTTCCCCCACATGCACACCTCATCACTTCTCTACCCAGTTTCAAAACTGAATTAAAGACTATATTGTTTAGAGAAGCATTCCCAGAGGCTAGCCCCTCTCTGACCCAGGATGCCTCCTTTTAACCATCCATCAAGAAGCCAAGCCCTTCCTCCAGTCCATCTGCCTTGGTCCAGGCCTCGGAGGTGGAGAAGATCTGCTGGACCTGATCCTATTCCCCACCACCACTCCCTTCTCCTTTTGTGTTGTGTCTTTTAGATTGTAAGCCTGAGGGCAGGGAACCATCTGTCTAAAAGACTGTATGTACAGCGCTGTGTAAATTTACAGCGCTTTATAAATAAAGGTTAATAATAATAATAAAATTGAATCTTCTATCAATTTTATTTTTAAAAAAAATCATACACCCACAGATCACACAACAAGCACAAAGGAAACACTGAGAGAAGGGGGGAGTAGTGGATCTTCCAAAAACTGAGGGGGGGTTGCAAACACCCCTCTGCCTCTCTCAGCCTCAGGGGAAAGGCAATGGCAATGCTACATTTCCCTTTCATTTGCTTGCTGCCGACACGGCACCTCACTTTGCAAGTGGCTTTTTTAAAAAAAATATTTGTGTGTGTGTGTGTGTGTGTGAGTGTGTGAGACAGAATATGCGAATGTGTTTCCTTTTAAATTTGCCAAATTGATACAATGTGGTAATGCTTTCGCTACATATGTATATGTGTCTGTAAGGCATTCTGGGGTCGCAAAGCAAGAGGATGCAGAGATGGCCTCCTCTGCAAGTGACATTTGTTGTTGTTGTTATTATTATTAATATTGTGACAGATTATGTGAATGCTTTGGGCTGGAAGGGAAGAGGTTCAAAAGAGGGCTGTGGAAACCCATGACTCTTGGGGCGTCAGGCTCTCACAGCCTCAGGGGAAAGGCAATGGCAAATCTCCTTGGAAGCAATCTTGCCAAGAAAACCCCAGGATGGGGTCCTTTTAGGGTTGCCATAATCTGTAATGACCCAAATACACACAACACACACACACACACACACACACCTGGAAGTTTTTAAATTTGGCAACTTGACAGAATATGCGCACACTACCGCCATTGTTTTTTTAAAAGGAATGGGAAAGAACCCATCCAGTTTGCCAATGGCGGAAGTGAATTTGATTGACAACAGAGGAGGCTCCACTTTAAACCGGTACTGCAAATGTGAACTTCGGAAGGGCAAATTACCCCAATCGAAGAAAAGGGAAGTGGACACTTGTTTCCGAGGAGATTCGAGATGGGAGGACCCGGATCTGCCCAGTTCTATCCAGGGCAAATCGGCGAGTGGGAATGGAGCCTGAGTAGAGACTGGTATGGTGAAACTGGAAAAGAAAAACACAATAGACAGAAGTTCATTAGAATGATTCATAATAAAACAAGACACAAAGAATCAGCAGGAAGGTATCAAAGTTGAGTTTAAGTATTTTGTAAATTGGCGAATGATTGTATTATTAAATTGTTAATGGCTCACAAGGAAATCTTCACATATTGAAAAATGACTACCATGCTGCCTCCGAGTCTTCTCTTTTCCAAGCTAAACATATGCAGCTTGCACAATTGTTCCTCATATCATTTGGTCTGGTTTGATCGTCTTGTGGTCTGGACACATTCCACCTTGTCAATCTCCTTCTTGAACTATGGCGCCAAGAACCGGAGACAGGTAAGGTCTGACCTTCTCTTTCTATATCAATGGAACATTGTCAATCTTTGGGAAGGAATACATCTAAAATTGGAGGAGCCTGATCACTGAAATTTGGCTTTGATGGCAATCTGGCAACTGAGTGTTATAAGTTTATTGCAAGGCCCTGGAATGGGCCTGTTGTGTTACAAATGGAGATGGGAAGTGGCAAAGAACGGATTTTAGCACACAGGAGAACGCTGCCACCGCCACCTCCACCACCGGAGGTTCCCACTCCATTCCGGATGCGTTCCCCATGGGCCGATTTTCGGGAACTGTTTAGAAGCGTTCCCGAAAATCATCCCCAATGGGATGCATTCGGAATGGAATGGGAACATCTGGCATCGGCGGCAGCATTCTCCTGTGCAGTAAATCCATTCTATGCCACCTTCCCATCCTGCCCCCTTTCGTAACACAACAGGCCTGTTCCAGGGCCTGGGCAATAAAATGATTAAACTAGAACTTGAAACCAAAGAGGACATACTGGTGATCATATTCCATTAATTTCCCCCAACTTTTAGAACTGTCCAGTGTCTACTTAACTATGGAGATTAGTACACTCTATTTAACCCGACTTATCCCAGACAAAATAAAGTTGGATTTAAATTTAAAATTGAGTGTTATCACACTCAGACATGGCAAACCGTCCGTAGCCCGGACCCCAGCCACGCTTATCCAGTGGCTTTTCCAAAATGGCAAGCTCCATGGAAATGGTTATATTATCTAAGAAACTGGGAGGGGAGATGAAACAAAATGCTGGGCATGAATGGGAAAAGTTCCTAAAATATACAGACTTTGTGAATTTGGAATGAATTTCATTTTTTAAAAATTTGTGTGCGCTCTTTATGGAGGTGTAATGATACTCGATAGAAGATGGAAACAAAGCCAAACGGGATTCCTGCATGGCAGCGAGTTGGGTTGGATGGCTCTTGTGGTCCTTTCCAACTCTATGTTTCTATGGAAAGAGATATAAGGTGATAAATCCATAGAGAGAACAGAAAAGAAGGTAAAGCAGACACAAGTAGTAATAGAAAACAGACAAAAATTGGAGATTTGGGGGATAAGTCAGGTTAAATAGAGTGCCCTAATATCTTTTGTGTTTCCTTGTGTGTATACAATCTGGCCCTTTATACCAGCAACCTACTGGACCAGTACTATTCAGCATGTTTCCCTTAAAACATATTGGACTACACATCCCATTCTCAGAGTAAAGGTACAGACGTTGACAAATAGTCTGGCTTGAAGAAAGGTCTGAATTGGATTGATCAGTACAGCTAGGCCAGACCCATTGAATCGGTTGTTAAAGGACAACTAGCTACTCGCCATTGATTCAATGGGGCTAGTTGGTAATAACAATGGAATTCAGGTCACTGCCTTCCTTCTCCTCACAGTGAATGGTGCACCAGATACCTGGGGACTGAAAAGTGCTCTGTTTCAATGAGATCAACCCCAGTTACACTTTAAGACACTTAATCAATGAAGTGCAGAGACAGAGAGACACAGGTGAGAATGCAGAATGAGTTTTATTGAGAAAAGAAGGGAATTACAAGTTGCAGGATAGCAAAGGAAACAGGCAAGGAGCAAAACAAAGACAAGAAGGAGCCCTGGTGGCACAGTGGTTAAATGCCTGTACTGCAGCCATTCACTCAAAACCACAAGGTTGCGAGTTCAAGACCAGATAAAAGGGCCCAAGCTCGACTCAGGCTTGCATCCTTCCAAGGTCGCTAAAATGAGTACCCAGACTGTTGGGGGCAAATTAGCTTACTTGCTAATTAGCTTACTTGCTGTTCACCGCTATGATCTTTGGAATAGCGGTATATAAATAAAACAAATTATTAATTAATTAAGTGCGGCTGCAGATTATTGAGCTTCAGACTTTCAAAATAGAGAAAGGGCCACTCAAGGTTGTTGACTTCAGTGATGATTCCAGGAGATCATACTTTTCAGTATGCTGTCTGAGACACTTGGCGGTGGATCCGTAACATCACAGATTATTCATGGTCATTCCAAGGATAAAAACAATAGCTCTTTCCAGGTTCATAGGCCTAGTTACAAATGCTAGCACAGCGACGGTTGTACCTTGATCCATGATGTCCACCACTCAGGCTCCCAAAGCCCCGGTTGCCAAAGCCACTATGGCCCAAGCCTCCTGCTAACAGCGAATGGAGCATTGCCTCCCACAGCAACAGGCTCATAGGTAGCAGAAAGGGTGGGCCCTGGAAGGATGACAACAACTGGGGCTGGCTTAATGAAAACTTGTGATGAAGAGACGTGGTTGATAGAGGAAGGTTTGTTTCCATTCAGGATGCCAAGATTGCCGGCTGATTCTGCCAGGGCACCACCTCGGTAGCTGAAACCGCCATAACTGAAGCCACCTAGATTTCTTAGATTTCTATAGCCTCTGTGATCTGCCAATCCAAATCCAACAGTGGTTTCAGAAGCACAGGAGGGGAACGGCACATGCTGGACCACAATTTGCCATTGTTGATAGAGGTGACTCTGAAACAAGGGACACAATTACTATGGTCCTTGTTAAATCAAAGATAACTAAACGGTGTCTGCTACTTTGAGTCCTCTGGAACTATTGAGAGCATGGATATGATTATGTCTTATCCATCCAGTGTTTAAACACTCAGTTTCCTCGACTTTTTCTACCAAAGTTAAGCTCTGAATCCTGGATTTCTTTATGGTTCTCCGTCTCAGGTCCAGTTTTTTTTCTGGAAGAATGTATTATTATAGATGTCTTCATCTCTTCTCCTTTTACACCAAACGCTGATTCACAGCCTTGGAGACTGAGGCAAGGCCAGTGAGGACAGCCCTGCCTCCTCCATCCTATGCTTCTGCTCATAGTGAATTTTATAAAAATTCCCAGCTATTAGAAGACATAATTTTAAAAAAATATCCAGTACCATATTGACTGTATTAAAATGATCAGATCGGAAAGAGGGACAGAAATTACATTTGGGCCACACTGAGTCCTTGGGTGCCTCTACAGCCTTGAAATGATGCAGTTTGACATCACTGTAAGCGCTGTAGTTGCATCCTATGAAGTCATGAGATTTATAGTTTTGCAAGGCCTTCAGCTTTCTCTGCCAAAGAATGCTGGTCCCTCACAAAACTTCAGATCCTAGGATTTTGTAGGATGCATGCAACACAATTAACGTGTTGTTAAACGGCATCATTCCTACAGTGTAGACACAAACTTAGGGAGAAACAAAAGGGTCATATTTTTGTTTTCAAGAACTATGTTGAGAAGTAATGCAATTCTAGGTTGTTCAGCAAGAGATCATGGATATTAACACATCAGGAGTTACTTTACTTCAACTTATTCTTCCTGTTATTTTGTTCTTTTACAGGGATACAGGGGAGCATGCCTAACAGTTAGGAGGGAAGTCTTGGTGGTTTGAACTTTTTGTTGCAGGACCAGAATGGAAGAGCAGGAAGGTGGTTGTCTTCCTTTGCTATGGAACTAGCAATCTGTCAAGAGCTCTATGGTTGCAGAAAAAGGTATAAATACTCTAACTACAAGAATGAACAAGATGCTTTAAGACAACATTTGAGTACTGCAATGCAATATCAACCCATTACCCAACTATATTGTTCCACCCAAATCTCAACACATACATACACATCCATATATCTGTGATGGGGGGAAATCTGACTTACCGAAATCCCTGATAGTAGAACTTGAGAGCTGAAAGGAGCAAGCAGAGGAAGCTGTTGGAAGCTCTCCGCTTGGGCCACCCTTTAATACCATTTTCCCCATCCTCTGATGGCCCCAAGGCTGGATTGGTGATTCCTCTTTCCGCCTCAGGCTTTCATTAGCAAGAGAGCTGTGTCATAAACCATGCCCCCAAATTATTTTATTAAGTGAGAAACAGGAAGTAAACAACATTCTGTCAGCTCTGAAGAACGCAGCTTGTTTATTTCGGCACTTTGATTTTCTCATCTTCAGTTTTTGTGTTGTCTGGCTTCTTCCTGCCATTTGGAAGGACAAGAACTGTGTAATGCTGTGTTGTAACCTGGTAATGGGAAGACGCAACAAAATCCAAAATCTGGATCCGTCAACTAAAATGCATAAAATATATCATCCAAACTTGAAAAGCTTCTCTGTCTTCTTCATCAGGAAAAGATGTTGAACATCAATGAAGACCGGAAAGGGGACAACGTTAGAATCACCAGCCTATATTTTGTCTCAGATGTTACTTCCATTGCCTTTACTGAGACATGCATGCACTGATGTTTTATCTTCAAACTCTGGCAAAAAATCAATTGTATTAAGTTTAGGAATCATTAGATCAGGACATGAAACCAGGTGACGGCAATGTATGACCCAGTATCCACATCTTGCAATACCAGCATCCACCAAACTCGCACGTCTGGTTTGTGGGAACCCAAGAATGGGTCTTCCCTATTGGTTGGCTCACTTTCAAATCTGGAATCTCTCCAGAGCTCACGTTGAGGATTACAATAGCAAAACGCTTCAAGTGGTATAACATATTAATGAATGGGGAAGATAGAATCAGAGAATCCTAGAGTTGGAAGACACTTCCAGAGTCATCAAGTCCAACCCACTTCCATGCAAGAATACACAATGAAAGCACCCCTGACAGATGGCCATACAGCTTCTTATAGTTCCTATAAGGAGATCGTTGTACCAATTCCGGTGCCCGATTTACCTATTCTGAATTTAGCTCAAATTTGGAAATTAGGCTGATTTTATGGCACAGCTTCCAAATTGGACAAAATGGCTGCCAAAGCGACTTACGGGGCACGGATTCAGCCCTGGAGGCAACGGGAAGCCGTTTTGAGAGAAAAGGCTATGAAATGCAATCAGCCTAACTTCCAAACGTGAGCCAAGTTCAGAAGAAGTAAGTCAGGCACCAGAGACGGTGTGATAATCTCCATAATAGCCTACCTTGCATTTTTCAATTGGAGGTGCAGACAAAATAAGGTGGACCCCTTTTTTTCTTTCAAAACAGAATAGCACATGTTACTATTTCATCATCTGCCATATACAGGATCACTCCAGTTCAGCAATCCAAATTTCAGCGGTGAAACAAGAAAAACTTTATTCAGAAATCAAAATTTTTGGGAGCAAATGGATGTTGTCAGGGTTGAGGCACTGGCTCTTACACAGCACATTAAAATGAGGCATTGGCTGTTACACAGCATAGCAATGCAAACTTCGAATGGGTTTGTATCCAGTTCACCCATAGAACAAAACACTCTTGCACCTTTTCTTTCCCAGTGTCTTGCCTTCTTCCGCCCCAAACCAGCCATTCTCATGAGACTGCCCTTGAAGCTTCCAGTGCAATCTCTACACCCCTCAAATTTGCTCATTGGTCACCCAAAGGTATGTAAAATTCAAAGATATACTCATGTCAGTCTTTAAAATCAGTACATAACAAGATCTTGTAGCACCTTTGAGACTCACTGAAAGAAAGAAGTTTGCGGCATAAGCTTTTGTAGACTTAAGTCTACTTCCTCAGATGCAAGCAATGTAGACAATCAAGATCATTGTTAACCCATCACAGTATGTCCCATCATCCACTGTTAAGATATCGTAAGCATACAGGGCATATTACTATAAGCTATGGCAGGGGATCTGAGGGACGCAGATCCTGACATCATCAGAAGTGAGGAAATGGTTTGGTTAAGAGTCCGCATAGGTAAAATGTTCCCCAATTTCTGATGTAGTTGTTTTGGTGGTGCCCTGAAATGCCCACAGACTAATGATGATAATGATGATAATGATGATAATGACCCAGGAAGCCTCCTTTTAAGCATCCATTAAGAAGCCAAGCCCTTCCTCCAGTCCATCTGCCTTGGTCCAGGCCTCGGTGGTGGAGAAGAACTGCTGGACTTGGTCCAGGCCTCGGAGGTGGAGAAGAACTGCTGGACCTGATCCCATTCCTCACCACCTCTCCCTTCTCCTTTTGTGTCGTGTCTTCTTAGATTGTAAGCCTGAGGGCAGGGAACCGCCTAACTAAAAGATTGTATGTACAGCGCTGTGTAAATTTACAGAGCTTTATAAATAAAGGTTAATAATAATAATAATAATGATGATGATGATGATGATGATAATGATGATGATGATGATACTTTATTAATAACCATCACTACCATTTGGGTGTTTCTTATTTTAACATCAAATAAACTGAGATGATTAGGCAACATTCAGAGGACGTGACGCGGCAACATCACAACAAACTAATTTAATGCCCTTCATATTTTTGCTTAGGAAATGAAATCTGAGCACAAACGCACACAGAGAGAAAGAAAATTTGGGGTTGTTCAGAAAAAATATTATACGAAAGAGAGGAGGCCTTGGCCCCTGTGATGTTAAAACAGGTCCATTTATTACCCCTCATTCCCCCTCTATGGAAGTATATACAGTCAGCCCTCTTTATCCTTATCCGCAGGGACGTAGCCAGGATTTTAGGAAGGGGGGGTCCAGACTAAGTGCCACCATTATAATGAGGCTTAGTTGCAGTGGCGCAGCAGCAAACACCATTCATTTTTCTAATGGAAGTGGGGGGCTGGACCACAAGATCTCCCCCCTTGGCTACGTCCCTGTTATCCGTGGATTTTGTATCCACAGATTCAACCATCCAGGGCTTGAAAATATTCCCCCCCCCCAAAAAAAAAGTATACATTCCAAAATAGCAAACCTTGATTTTTCCATTTTATGTAAGGGATGTCATTTTACTATGCCATTGCATTTAATGGGACTTGAGCATTCACAGATTTTGTTATCCATGGGGAGTCCTGGAATCAAACCCTGGCGGATAACAAGGGCCCGCTGTATTGATTTATTTCATTTATATGCCACCTTTCTCCCCGAAAGGGACCCAAAGTGTCTGACAGATTTTAAAAAACATTACAAAAAAATTTAAAAGCAGTTAAAATAATCTAAAAAGAATATAAAATTACATTAAAAATATAACAGAAGTTAAAAGGCAATATATATGCTCAGTACAAAAATCACTGTCGCATGCTTAAATGCTTGCTTAAATAAAAATGTCTCAGCCTCCCATTAAAAGGCCAGCAAGGCCTCCCATGGAAGGGAAGGTGGGAGCAGCCACTAAGAAGGCTCTTTCTCATGTCCTCACCAAGCAAACTTAGGACGGTGGTGGTGGGACCGAAAGAAAGCCTTCCCCCAATGAGTTTAGTGTTCTGGCAGGTTCATATATGGGGAGATACGGTTCTTCAAGTAACCTGGACCTAAGCCATAGAGCGCTTTATAGGAGCTTATTACATGGACAGAAAACCCCAATAGGATGCAGCTCGGTTGCAGATGCAGGTGGGAATTATCGCATGTAATTTGCTGCCGATTCTGCCAAGCGAGTGCATCCTGGCTGCATCCTTGGTCCCAGGCATGTTTCAGAGTCCACTTTTTCAAAGTTGGAAAGCTCCCGGCTTTGAAAAGTGGCGTCCGAAGCACATCTGGGATGCAGTCGGGATGCACTCGCCTGGCAGAATCAGCAGAGAATTACGTGCGATCATTCCTGCCTGCATCCCGCAATCTGGCTTTATCCCATTGGGGGGCAGTCAGGGTTTTGTCCAGGCGATCAGCTCCACAGGTCATGACCAGCACTTTGAATTGTGCCCGGAAACAACCTGGTAGCCAGTGATGCTGTTCCAACAAGGGAGTTATATGATCCTTATAATTGACTCCGACTGCAGCATTCTGGACCTGGAACTTCAGTCATAGAACCATAGAGTTGGAAGAGACCACAAGGGCCATCTAGTCCAACCCCATTCTGCCATGCAGGAACTCTCAATCAAAGCATCCCCAACAGATGTTGCTTTCTACACAGAAAAATGTGTTTTTCTTTGCAAATTAACCATGTGTGAATTATATAGTCTCACAATCCAATAATTTTTTTAAAAAATGACGGTAAAGAAAGGCTGACGGGATTTAAAGAAACACAGCGCAGGCAAAGCCTGAGAGATCTTCAGCTTCCAAACTCACAGTGAAGGATTCAAAAGCTTTTAATGACGGGAGGCAGTAAATCAACCCAAGAGTTTTCAAAAATGCCTGAAGATGAGATGATCAAAGGGTTGAGCTAAACAAGTGGAATTCTGCACAGCTAACAAAATGTTTGCTTTGTCTTCATCACTTATTAAATGAATTTGGAGGCATGAAGGTTTTCACAAATGGCTTGCAAATGAAAGCCTCAGGCGGAAAGGGGAGCTGCCAAGCCGGCATTGGGGCCATCAGGGGATGGGGAGAGAATGGTATAAAAAGGGTTGCCCAAGCTGAGAGCTTCCAACAGCTTCCTCTGCTTGCTTCCTCCAGCTCTTAAGTTCTACTCTTCGGGGATTTTGGTAAGTCAGACTTTTTCACTAATAGATAGATAGATAGATAGATATGCGCATCTGAGGAAGTAGACTGAAGTCTACGAAAGCTCATGCTGCCAATTTCTTTCTTTCAGCTAGTCTCAAGATAGCAACACTATATATGATACACACACACACACACACACACACACACATATGGTCTCTCTAAATACTGATTCTGCAGACTAACACGGGCATATCTTTGAATATATAGATATCTTCAAAGATATAGCGATGTTAGTCTGTAGAATCAGTACGTAGAGAGATCTTGTAGTAGCATCTTTTGAGACTAACTTAAAGAAAGAAATTGGCAGCATGATCTCTCTCTCTCTCTCTCTCTCTCTATATATATATATATATATATATTCAAGAGATAGCTACTAAAGCGTATTGTTATCTGAGAGTAACACTATTTTTGTGAGTTGGCAGCATGGCCAAATGCATCTGAGGAAGGAGACTTAAGTCTACGAAAACCCATGCTGCCAACTCCTTTCTTTCAGCTAGTCTCAAAGGTGCCACACGATACCAACACTATATATGTTAATGTTTGTGTACTGCTGGTAAATAATATAGAATTAGGATTGAGTGCAACCAACCTAGGATTTATGTCCCTCTCCTCCATCTGTTTCAATAAACTAAATTTTATAGTTAAGTTTTTAAATTAAAAAAATAATACATCTCCAGATCGTTGGGAGTTTTTAAAAGGTTCACAATAAGAGGAATCATGGTTTTAGGAGGGAGGGTTATCCTCGCTGCCCTTAACCTGATCTCAAAGATCGACAGCCTGCATTTGGTGTAAAAGGAGAAGAGATCAAGGCGTTACCTAAATTGACTTTGATATTGGAATTAACTCATCAGGAACTATGGGAGGGCCCGATGATGATGATGATGATGATGATGATGATGATGATGATGATGATTATACCCCACTCTTCAGCCAAGGCGAATGTTAAAAAGTGAGGAACTTGTACCTTTTCATACTAAGTCCTCAAACTCCAGAATGCAAGGTCCAAATGTAGTTTCATGGATACAGCAAATGGATTTCAACACTCACATAAAAGCAGACACTCAAACACTCGTACAATAGGTAATGAAATAGAGGTAGGTTAAAGTGGATAGCAACTGGTAGGGTAGGGCAATACTTTACCTGGATTCAAGAAGCCAGGATTCCAGACTGGAGGGAAGACTGTAGAGCGGTTGGAATTCAGATTGCCAGTGAACATAGCAATAGCAAGTACATTTCTAATCCACTTATCAGTGAACTAAAAACTCCCTAAGTGGTTTACAATCTGTAAATCAAGTGTCCCTCAACAAGCTGGGTACGCATTTTAGGATGCAACCCTGGAGCCCCTGGGATCGAACTCACAACCTTATGGCTGCAGTTCAGGGGAGGCTAGGGACTCTGAGGGGTTATTCACACTGTGAAAATAATCCAGGATAAATCTGGGTTAAATCTCTGTTGTCCACATGCACATTCCAAATGTGCATGATTATGTTTTTTTTTTTGGGGGGGGCTTCTAAGAAATCACTTTAACTGGTATAATCTATATCGCCCCCCCCAAGTTTTATAAAAAGGTCTGTACTGTGAATAACCAAACACAAATAGACCTAAATGGACCCAGGAAAAATGCTACATACCCAAAAAGGGGTTTCACCAACCCCTCTTTATTTGAATCTTGCACAGGGGAGGACACGAACTGTCGGAGCTGCACATTGATGTGGTTCCACAGTGTGCATAACAAACCCAGAATGAGTAAGTGAGGTGAGTCACATTCATCTCAATGACCCCCTGAGGGACTTTAGATGAAATCAGACAGCATGGCTGCCCAATTTCATCCAAGACTGAGAGCCAAACAGCTCTTTTATACGTTTAACTTTTAGAAGCAGGCTTGAAAGACTCCAGGGAAAGAAAGATCCGAACTCTAGAGATATAGGGCAAGAAATGTAGCCGTCTTAAACGAAAGAGATGAAAACTCTGGATGCCCAGTCCTTCTTGATTTCCAAATGTTTGACAAATGCCAGGGCCAACTTTACTTCAGTCAAAAGAATATATTTAAATTCCAGAGGATACCTTTCAGCCTCCATGCCCTTAGCGCTTTCAGGCTAAATTGCAATGGGGCTCCTTCTCCGGTTCAACTTCACCAGGCATTTCTTTCAGAATGGAGCTTGATATCAAATTTCAGCCAGTGGCTTTAAAAAGGGGCTATTCTGGCGGTAACAAAGATTCCCATAAAAAGCAGCCATGTAAAAATGTTCCTTCAGAAAATCTAGCAGTAAGAAGGAGAACCATCAAGAAATCCAGGAAGCTGAGATATCCAATAAAGCTAAGGGTTTAAACTGGTGCATTGAAAGTAACATGTCCTAGTTTGAACGTGAAGCAATTGCAGGAACATGGTCTCCACAGTTTTGGAGCATTGCAGGTGGTAGATGTCATGCGCATCTCAGTGTGTTTTCAAAAACCAGCCTTATTGTGTCCCTTTGGTTTCAGAGTCACCTCTATCAACAATGGTGGATTGTGGTCCAGCGTGTGCCATCCCCTCCTGTGCTTCTCAAACCACCATTGGATTTGGATCGGCAGATCACAAAGGCTATGGAAATCTAGGTGGCTTCAGTCATGGCGGTTTCGGCTACGGAGGTGGTGCCCTGGCAGAATCAGCTGGCAATCTTAGCATCCTGAATAGAATCATACCTTCTTGCATCAACCGGGTCCCTCCAGAAGAGGTTCTGATTCAGCCACCCCCACTTAATATTATTGTCCCAGGACCTATCCTCTCTAGTCTCTACTACCTGTGAGCCTGTTGCTGTGGGAGGCAATGCTCCAGGCGCCATTAGCAGCATTGGCCTGACAGAAGGCTTGGGCCATCATGGCTTTGGCTCTGGCATTGGAAACCTGGGCTTTGGGGGCTCGAGGTGTGGATATCTTGGACATTACAACCGGGGCCGTTATAACATTTGTAACTACACCCATGAAACTGGAAAAGAACGACCATGAATAACCTATAATTTTTTTGGATCCATTACCAAGTGTCTCAGTCCGATCTCCTGGAATCACTACTGAAGCCAAGACAGTGTTCAAGAACCCTGTGTGGCCCTTTCTTCTCCTCGATTTCCACTTTTGAATGTCTGAAGCCCAATAAGCAGCAATCACAGTTGTCTTCTTTTTTGAGCTTTGGCATGTTCCTTGCCTGTTTCCTTGAGTCAACCTGTTCTTTCCATCTTTTAAATAAAGCCCATTCTGCACTCAAATCTGTATTTCTCTGAGTGTGCACCTCATTGGTCAGTTGCCTTAATGTATGGTTGAAGTTGGGTGGACCTCATGGCAATGGGGCAGACCTCAGTAGCCAGGTTTATGGGGCAACATTCAGTGCAAGGAGAAGGAAGGCAGTGACCAGAATCCCACTGTTAGTGCCAACTCTTTGGGACCCATTGTATCAATATGAATTCTCTAGTCATTGACTCATCATTTTACAACTAATTGATTGAGTCTATTCTAGTAAGAGTAGTCAATACTGTTCAGGATTCACACCTAAGCAGACTATTGCTTCATGTGCTCTACAATCCTCTGTTGATGTGCCCAAAATTGGCTCGCTGTTTGAACTGAAACTAGGACTATGGCGGATTTAAACTTTTGTTTTGTTTTAGAATTTTCTCCTGTTTTAGTCGCAGTGAAGATATGGGTTGCATATCTAGTATTAAAGATATGGGTTCCATCTAGTATTATGCTGCCTCTGCGCTCAGTACATTATAAAACCTCAGTTTCAATAACATATCAATTCTCTCTGAACTCATCCCACCTTCCTAGCTCCACTAAAACATGTTCAGATCTCCTCCATTCCCTTCTTACTAAATGACTCTATTCGTATCTCTATGCCTACTCAGTCTGATCTCTATTTCTCCCTACCCCTATCTAACCATTTACTGGATAAGCTCACAACATTCAATGGGCTGGGATTGGTGGGCTTTACCCAGGCATGCCCACCTTCTCACTTCGCAGCATCAAGTCGGACATAGCAATATCTACTGGCATGGAGAGGCAAGGTCTTCAGTTTCTGAAAACTCAAGTCTGTGTGAACCCTAAAGTACTTTCAACCCCAGCAAAAAGAATGGCCCTGGACAGACCACCTGAAAAGGGTGGCTTGTCAGCTGCCTAGTTCCCTCCAAACAGCGCGGCTTCCCTCCTGAGTTAGCTGGGTACTTTTAGCGCTGCAGGGTGCACTCACAATGTAAGCGATACACGGCATTGCGCAGATGCTGTGCAGTGCGGCGCTTACGTCGCAATGGCGGCACCCATGTACACGGGGCGCCACCATTCTAACGCTGCCAGTCCGTGCTACGGTTAGGGACTATGTAGTTGCTGCGTGGTCCCTAACCCTAGCTACACCACCATCATGCTACAAATGGCTCATCTGTCATGGGCCAATAATAGAATCATACATTCTTAGACCTGGGAGAGACCACAAGGGAGGGACTACAATTCTGCCATGCAGTAATGCATAGCTACAGTACACCTGAAAGATGTCCATCCAATCTCTGTGGATAGACCTTCAAAGACGAAGAGTCCATCATCCTTCATGGCAGTGGCTCCCAACCTCTTGGTCGGGACCCCTTTGGGGGTCGAACAACCCTTTCACAGGGGTCGCCTAAGACCATCCGAAAACACATATTTGCATATAGCAATTTTATGGCTTGGGGTCACCACAATATGAGGAACTATATTAAAGGGTCGTGGCATTAGGAAGGCTGGGAACCACTGCTCCGTGGGGAACCAAAGTTGAGAGTAACTAAATCTGGGGCAACCAAAATTTCTACCACCTCTTTCCAAGGTTCAAAACAACACTGCAGAAATAATCCAGTTTGAGACTGCTTTCACTGTCCTGCCTCACAGCTAGGAAATTCTGGGAACGGTAGTTTTGTGAAACCTTTTAGACTTCTCCATCAGAGGGCTCTGCAGTTCCCAAAATTCCCTACCACTGAGCCGGGGCAGTGAAAGCAGTCTCAAACTGGATTATTTCTGCAGTGTGTTTTGGACCATGTCCAATGAACAAGGAAGCTGTTGTCAGCTATCAGTACCCTTGGGAAATCAGCACTTGGGGTCAGTGTTATTCAACATCTTAATCAATGACTTGGATGTCAGAATGGGGAGCATACTTATCAAATTTGCAGATGAGACCAAATTAGGAGGAATAGCTAATACTCCAGAGGACAGGATCAAAATTCAAAATGACGTGAATAGACTAGAAAGCTGGGCCAAGCTAATAAAATGAAATTCAACACGGAGAAATGTAAGGTACTGCACTTAGGGCAGAAAAATGAAATGTACAGGGATAGGATTATGGGGGACATCTGGTTTAAGGAGACAACATGTGTAAGGGATCAAGGAGTCCAAGTAAACCACAAGTTGAACATGAGTCAACAGTGCGATGCGGCAGCTGACAAGGCCAATGCAATTTTAGGCTGCATCAATAAAAGTATACTGTCTAGATAAAGAGAACTACTAGTGCCACTCTATTCTGCTTTGGTCAGGCCCCACCTGGAATATTCTGTCCAGTTCTGGGCACCACAATTTAAAAAGGATGTTGAGAAACTGGAGCGTGTCCAAAGGAGGGCGACTAAAATGGTGAAGGGTCTGGAAACCATGAAGCCCTATGAGGAATAACTAACTTGCATCCATTGTTTGGGGTCCTAGTCTTTGGAGCAGCAGAAAACAAGCTTGCTCCCTCCTCATATGACATCCCTTCAAAGATTTAAACAGGGCTATCATATCACCTCTTAATCTTCTTTTCTCCAGGCTAAACATCCCCAGCTCCCTAAGTCATTCCTCATAAGGCATGATTTCCTGAACCTTCATTATTTTAGTTGCCTCCTTTGGACACATGGCTCCAGTTTCTCAACATGCTATTTTAATTGTGGTGCCCAGAACTGGACACAGTATTCCAGGTGGGGCCTGACCAAAGGAGAGTACAGTGGCACTATTACTTCCCTTGATCTAGACATGATACTTTTATTGATGCAGGCTAAAATTGCATTGGCCTTTTTAGCGGATGCATCACACTGTTGACTCATGTTCAACTTGTGGTCTACATGGACTCCTAGATCACTTTCGCATGTAGTTTCATTCAGCCAGGTGTCTCCCAACCTATATCTGGGTGTTTTATTTTTCTGCCCTAAGTACAGCACTATTGAAAAAGCAAAATATTGGCCAGACTGTTCTGCTGCCAATTGCATTCAAGGAAGGCAAAAAAGAATAAGCAAAATGGGGGAAGGAAGGAAGGAAGGAAGGAAGGAAGGAAGGAAGGAAGGAAAGAAGAGTCTGCATTATAGCCACAGGTGATGTTAAATTCCATAAGCATGTCCTACATGAGGTACAGACACTTATGCCCAATTTCCTTTGGATTGACATGGTATAATTAAATCAAATCTAAGATAAGGCATTTGTCTACCTTTCCTTTTGAAGAGGCACTTATTATACTGAAGTTAAAGCAAAACTCAATTCTGCTTAATTAAATTTAGGAGCTTAGCGCTTGGTTTATTAATTCAGCTTACCCCTCCTGGTTTAAATTTCAATTTGGGCTGCATCCTGATCTTATCAGAAGGTTTTTGCTGCCCAGATACAGCCCAGGTACATTGCCGTTTCCAGCAATACTCTGCACATCTCTTTTTGGATCTGGGAGCACTGCTGGCACACTGCTGGATCTGGGAGCAGTGCTGGAAGCAGGGATGAACCCGGGTTGTATTTGGGCGGTAAATTGGGCAGCAAAAACCTTCTAAGAGCAGGATGTAACCTGAATTGAAATTTAAACCAGAAGAGGAAAGCTGGAATGTGGTGGAGTCCCCTTCTTTGGAGGTCTTGAAACAGAGGTTGGATGTGAAGAAAAACCAAAGTCTTTACTCACAGACTCCCAGTCTAAGAGCTAGGAGAAATACCAAGGGAAAAACCACGGTGGCCATATTTGACAGACATCAGGGAAAAGGTTCATCAGCGCCCTCCTTTCATAACTGTCATCTTTCGACCAGTGAGGGAGAGAACAGGCTGGTCCAGCGCCATCAGGGGATAGGCTGAAGATAGAGGCTCCTCCTTCCATAACTGTCATCTTTCGGCCGATCAGGGAGAGAACAGGCTGGCTCAGTGTCATCAGAGGCTAGCCTGAAGGAAGGAGACACTGCCCTCCATAACTGCCATCCGCCGGCCTGAGAGGGAGTTCACCAGGCAGGTCCAGCTCCATCAGGACCAGCCTGGAAGAAGGAAGAGCCCTCCCTCCAATCCATCTGCCTTGGTCCAGGGCTCAGAGGGAGAGAAGAAACACTGGGCAACATCCCTTTGCCCTCCATCACTCCTTTCTCCTTTTGTTTCATGTCTTTTAGATTGTAAGCCGGAGGGCAGGGAACTGTCTGATTAAAAATATTATTGTACGCCGCCCTGAGAGCCATTAGGGCTGAAGGGCGGGATATAAATACCTAAATAAATGAATGAATGAATGAATGAATAAATAAATAAATAAATTTCCCATTTATGCTGGTCCTACATATTCATGTATATGATAGACACCTTACAAACTGATAAGGATTCAGAGGATATAACATAGAACCTTGGGAAAAGAAATGTGGAAGAGCATTTAATGAGGTATATCTGGTTAGATATCTTCAGCAAAATTTAGTCATATGCACTGTTCTTCTGGAAAGTACAGGTCCACCTTGAGATCTAGTTTGACTCCTAAATTGTTCATTCTTACACCCAGAACAGAAACTTATAGTTGTATAAGTGTAAAAATTTTAGTCAAAATGTTGACCCCAAGAACTTGATCCAACGTATCCAAGGGGCAATGTCAGTACTCTAGTTATTAAGAGACTCTTATTGAAAAAAGGATCCCACCCCTGGTGAAAGGCAAGAGTGCAATCTGTCCTAAAAGCACTGACCGTGATCTATGCTCTCATCCATCCAGCCTTTAGTGTGGGCACAAATACAATGCGCACCTTCCTTACACGGGGGATCTGTTCCGGACACACACACACCCAAGTAAGGAAAAAAATGTGTATGCTGGAGCCCCATTAGAAATAAT
>NC_056530.1:10001979-10017893 GCF_019175285.1 Sceloporus undulatus
TCAGGGAAGTTTCATGCTATGAATGAATGAATGAATGAATGAATGAAATTTCTTACGGTCTGTGACCAATACAGATTCAAGCTATGGTCCTTTCCAAGGTCCATTCTTCCCTGGTTCCACTGATTGGCTCTGTCTTAGCAACCCTCAGGGACACTTTGCAATACTGTATTATCAACATGTGAACATTGACTCTTTTCCCTTTGGAGAAGGAAGGGAGTCCCATATTCAAATTGCACTTCTGACAATTCAAGTGAAACATATTTTAACACAATGAGTTGTTCCAACAACAGGATACATTTCACCACCTTAATGCAACAGCAACACAGTTCCCGATAATATCGTTCCATTGAAATATCAACACATAGAGAAACACGTACATAATCTGACTTACCAAAACTCAGAGGAGAAGAAATGAAGAGCTGGAGGAAGCAAGTCAAGTGAAGCTGTTGGAGATGCTCAGTATGCGCAGCCCTTTTATAGCATCTCTGTCTGTGTCCCCTGATGGTCCCATGGCGTGGTGACGCCTCTTTTCGCCCGAGGCTTTCATTAGTAAGCAATTTCTGTAACGCTTCATGACCACAAATTACTTTAATGAATGACAAAACAAGCAGCATTTTGTAAACACTGCAGAACGCCACTTCATTATCTCAACACTTTGATCCTCTCATTTTCATTATTTTACAAAACCACTTTGTTTACTCCTTCCCATCCTTTGAAAGGGCAAAAGCTAAGCTTTCTTTCATTCCACGTTAGGAATATGAAGGTCTTTCAGTCACCATTTCTCTGAATCCCACTGACTGGTCCCATCCCATTGAGAAATGTTTCTCAATCTCTTTTCTACCCGAAATGACTTACCATGAGAACCCTGAAATATAAATGATGATTGTCCTCATTCCCATTTCTCTTATTTCTAAAATTCAGAATCCATCTGATTTATTAGTTTGTATTTGTCATAGTTTATGCTACAAGCTATTTTTTCTCAGTTGGTCTCAAAGGTGTTATAAGAACCGTTTGCATGAAATCCTGTGGGTCATGCTCAAGTAAAGAAGTCTCAATTAAGTGGTTGTTGAAAGCTGGGTCAACACACAGATAAACTCAGGCCCTATTCCCACTTACGGAGAATTCGGTGCCTGATCTGAACTGATGAATCAGCGCAAAAACAGTTCCTGGTTCCCATTATGTTTGTGCCAATTCTACCAATTTGGATCAGGAACATTGGCCACTCCAAGTCCTGACTGTCCCTGGCCCAGCTTCCTTCTTCTGGCTTCCTTCTGCCTCTAACCAGCTTCCCCAGCTTCCCTGTAGCCTCCTTCCATTCCCCACAGCTGGGGCAGCTTCTCTGTGACCTCCTTCCCAGCTTCCACCTGACCTTCTTCCATTCTTTGCACCCGGGGACGGTAGGAAGGAGGTTGCAGGAAGGCTGAAGAGAAGCCGATGGCCCAGGTACAGAGAGCTAGGGAGGCCAGTGATGGTGAGATCGTTAGAACCATTGTAGCTGTCCCCTGACAGTGGCTGTGGAATTGAATTTGCCTGCTTAATTCCCACTTGGAATCGTAGAATCATACAATCGTAGAGTTTGAAGTGACCCCAAGGGCAATCCAGTCCAACCCCATTCTGCCATGCAGGAACTCTCAATCAAAGCATCCCCAACAAATGGTCATGCAGCCTCTGCTTAAAGACCTCCAAGAAAGGAGACTCCACTTCACTCCGAGGAAGGAGTGTGTTCCACTGTTGAACAGCCCTTACTGTCAGGAAGTTCCTCCTAATGTTGAGGTAGAATCACTTTTCCTATAATTTGAACCCATTGCTCTGGGTCCTGTTCTCTGGGGCAGCAGAAAGGAAGTTTGCTCCCTCCTCAATATGACATCCCTTCAAACATTTAAACAGGGCTATTATATCAGGCCAGGGCAGATTTGAATCCGCCTGTGGTTATCACTGGGATGAATCCATTTATTTGAAGTTAAATTGATCCATCCCAAAAAACACCCCTTTAACCCCCATGTCTTTTTGATGTGGGTTAAATGGGGAAAAACTCCCCCCCCCCTTTCCGAATTGCTTCAGCGATTAAAATTAAGTGGGAACCATGGTGGTCTAAACCGGTTCATTTCAAATAATGATCTGGTTTAAACCATAATGGGAACACACACCCCCACCCCCAATTGATTTAATGTTCTTCTCTATTTGTTTCTAACTATAGTACAAACATGAATGGAATTCATCCTTTGCACAATGGCCAAAAATGTGCAAACACATGGGTTCAACCTCCTTGCTCAGGTTTAGGGCACCAACACAATTCTGGGCATTCATTTATTCAACTAAAGAATCAATTATTAAATTGTGTCAGCCTTGACTCATGGTGACCGTGTGGATGAGACATCTCCAAGACCCGCTGTCCTCCACTCCTTTGCTTAGGTTTTGTAGATTTAGAACCATGAAGTCTCCAATTGGGTCTAGCCATTGGCATGTGGTCTTCAACTCTTTCTGCTGCTTTCTGTCTTTCCCAGCATTATTCTATTACCTAATAAGTCATGTCTTCTCATGATGTATCCAAAGTAAGACAGCCTCAGTTTCATCATCAATTGAATTCTGAGCACCACAATCCAAAAAGGGCTTTGAGAAATTGGAGCATGTCCAAAGGAGGGCAACCAAAATGGTGAATGGTATTGTAACCATGTCCTATGAGGAATAGCTTAGGTAGCTGGATATGTTTAGCCTGGAGAAGAGAAGGTTAAGAGGAGATATAATAGCCCTATTTAAATATTTGAAGGGATGTCATACTAAGGAGGGAGCAAACTTGTTTTCTGCTGCTCCAGAGACTAGGACCCGGAACAATGGATGCAAGCGCCAGGAAAAGAGATTCCAGCTCAACATTAGGAGGAACCTCTTGACAGTAAGGGATGTTCGACAGTGGAACACATGTCCTTGGAGACTTGCGGAGTCTTCCTCTTTGGAGATCTTTAAACAGGGACTGAATGGCCATCTGTAGGGTATGCTTTGATTGAGAGTTCCTGCATGAGAAGGGGTTTCAACTGGATGGCCCTTGTGGTCTCATCCAAATCTATGATTCTATGATCTTGGCTTCCAAGGTGTATTTCAGGCTTGTTCTGTTCCAGGACCCACTTATTTGTCTTTTTGGCAGTCCATAGTATCCTCATCACTCTTCTCCAGCACCACATCTGAAATGAGTTCTAACTACAGTTAGAATTCTCCAAGCTATATTCACCATCACCATGTATGGATGTGAGAGCTTATTTGTGAAGAAACACAACAGAAAGACATTCAACTCAGTTTTTAAGTATTTAACCTTCCCATCTCTTCCAAGGCTTGGACTCAAGGAGGTTTACAGGGAGTTTGAGAAGTCCACTATAGTTGAGAATAGACCCATTAGGATTCAGTATCCTAGGATCTTCTATGCTGATGCAATGGCTCTGATGATGCCCTAGAATACCAGGTGATGATGACAGAGCTTTGATAATAACCAAGCTCCACCATCTGGGTGTTTCTGGCTTGTAAATAAAATACATTAAAGCCATTTGACTTGAGGTTAGCAATACTGAAAGGAGGAATGGGGAATGTGGGCAGCTTTGTGGGATGCTTAAAACAAATTAATTTCTTTATCTCATAAATTGTGCTTAGAGTGTGCATTTGACACACAAAAAGAAAATTGTTGACAAGTCAGCACGATATTTGGTGAAAGAGGAGGTTCCTTAGTCATCTGGGACAGAAACCAAGCTGTATAAAAGCCCAACCTTTTCCTGCTGTTCCAACATCTTCACTTGACTCTTCTTTCCTCCTGCATCTTCCGTAAGGAACAGGTGAGTCCATTTTCTCAAAGACATTGTCATTTGCTCATGCCATTGTTATCTACCATTGTCAGCTTTAACTTCTGGTGGCCCTCTGCATGATAGGTCTCCGTAATCCTGTTCTTAGTAGGCTTGGTTGGATCTTGTAAGCTTAGGGCCAGAGCTTCCTTTACTGAGCCAGTCCAACTCTGATTGTCCTAAACAGGGCCAGCTTCAAACTGAGTAATCCATCCAGGTATAGCATCTGAACCTTCAGCTCACTTCCATCTTCACAGTTTTATAGTTGAGAGAACCTTTGAATGTTAGAACAGTTGGGTGTTGGCAACTGTGGGTCAAAGCTAAAGACGGCATGCTTTCCTTGAGAGTTCCCAAGATATCTCTGGCTGGCCTCTCAGACATGTCTTGGACTCTTATCCTTATGTCTTCTCCATCAACTATCTCTTCCTGCTCATGGACAGTGTGGAGATGAGAATGAGGATTGGTGTGGAATTCATTTTAGCTTATTTACAAGGAGAAGTGGGGGGGGGGAATTGACCAAAACCGACACATTTCTCTGAATTTCAGATGAAAATTATTTGACACTAATGTCATCTGAAAAGAGCCCTATGATATTTGAAAATTTAGATCCGTGGCTCCAAAATGGAGGTCTTCAAAGGCTAGGTTTGAATTCAGGAGAAGCTGGTGGAACCACCGCCACAGATGTGACAGTTGAGTTCTGGATTTTACCACTGACTTCCCCCACATAGTATCTGAGTTGAATGAGAGCCTTTTCGCACAGGGCTCCTGGAATGGGACAAAAGAGGCCGGGAAGGAAACAGAACGAGCGAGGGACACATTTTACCGCAGAACGAATGAGGGACACATTTTCCGTTCCATTCCGTTCCCCATCCATCCCAGAGGAGGAGATTTTTGAGAACTGTTCAGACCAGTTCTCAAAAAACTCCTCCTCTGGGATGAATGCAGAATGGATGGAGAATGAAATGGGGACTTCCGGAGGCGGCGGTGGCGGTGGCATTCTGTGTGCGGTAAAATGCATCCCTCACTCATCTCTCACTCGTTCAGTTCCCTTCTCGGCCCCTTTTATACCATTCCAGGAGCCCCATGCGATAAGGCTATGAGTGATGGACCCACACATTGATAGTATTCAGTGAGTTCAGAGGAACTGTGGAAGGAGTGGCAGTGAAACCATCAGAGAATTCTCCATTCCAGCAGTGGGAAGTCCACTGGTTGTGTCTATTTGTATTAACATTTTTTGTCAGCCATGTTGATAGTGCCAGATTTGAATTCCCACCTCTTTTTTATTGTTTGATGCTCCTCATTTTGAACACTTGCATGAGAGAAACAGATAATGTTCCCTCCTTCTATAAATTAAAATGTGTAGAATGACGTATTGAAAGGAAAGTAAGACAGCCTAAGTCTCTTCATATGCTTTGGTCTATACCTCCCATCAGCCACAGCAGTTGTCAGTTGAAAGTAGGGCAACCTAAGTCTCTCCAGATGCTTTGGTCTACAACTTCCATCACTTGTAGTTGTAACATGGAGGAGAGGCAACTGAGATCAGGATCTCAATAATTCATCAGGACTGTAGGTAGGTAGCAGATGCCATGAGCTACATACTGAATTGAAAACACTGCATTCATTGTATGTCTTCATGCTTGGTTTCAGAGTAACCTCTATCAACAATGCCAGATTGTGGTCCAGCCTGTGCTGTCCCCTCCCTTGCTTCCGCACCCAGTGTTGGATTTGGATCAGCACTGGGAGGCTATGGAAATCTCGGCTATGGAAATCTAGGCCGTGGTGGCTTCGGTTCTGGCGGTTTGGGCTACGGAGCTGGTGCCCTGGCAGAATCGGCCAACAATCTGGGCATCCTGGCTGGAGTCAGGCCTGCTCCCATCAATCAGGTCCCTCCATCAGAGGTTCTGATCCAGCCCCCTGCTGTTGTTCTCACCCTCCCAGGGCCCATCCTCTCTGCAACCTGTGAGCCTGTTGCTGTGGGAGGCAACGCTCCATGTGCCGTTGGGGGCATTGGCCTAGCAGGAGGCTTGGGCCATCATGGCTTAGGCTATGGCAACCTGGGCTTGGGGGGCCTGAGGGGTGGATATCTTGGATCAAGGTACAACTGTCGTCGTGCTAGCATTTGTAACTAGGCCGGCCTATGGAACTGGAAAAGAATACCCTTATGATCTCTGGAATGACCATGAATAATCTATGATGGTATGAATCCAGTGCAAAGGCTATCAGCCTGCCATAAGAAAACATGATCTCCTGGAATCATTACTGATGCCAAGAACCTGCCCATGAATTTATCCATCTATGCTTTCTCCTTGTCTCTCACTGCTTCTGAAACTCTCAAGGCAAATCATCAATGGGAAGCCTTGTGTGCTTCATCTTGATGCTTCCCTCTCTTCTGTATTATTTTCCAAACTGTTTCTCCCTCATTTTCAATAAATCTCAATCAGCATTCTAATCTGTGTCTCTCTGGCTTTGTATTTAATTGTGTACATTTGTGAAGGCGTGACCACAGCTGACTTGAACCTATTAGGGGGTGGGTGAGCACTTCAAGTACTTTGACTCCCATTTTTGAAAACATGTTGGATGCCGCATAAGTGCGGCCGGGGTCCGGGATGTAGCCGAGTTGCAGTGTCCCGCTGCATGTGGTAAGATCCAACTTCAAAGTTAAATGCAAGTGGGAGAAGTTGCTTTAAACGGCATGTGATAAAGTCCTTAGTCTGGAGTGAAGCTATCCCACACTTGAAATGAGCTATTTCACACTTAGCACCTATTTTCAAGCACTTTGGATTGCTGATTAAAAATGCAGACTCAAATCTGGAGGAGCTCTCATTGACATCACTGTTAACCCCAATGTCTGACCCTCTGTACTCCTCCTCTTTTTCAATATCAAGTTGATATCAAGAGGGATGTTTTACACATGTAACTCAGAGAGCACTCCTGGTGCAAAGAACTTGCCATGATATAAGGAGATCAGATTGGCTCAGCATGGGTGGAAGCTAAAGTACAAAACCAGGACAGATCAATTAAGATCAGGATCTGCATAATCCCTTCATTGGCCCCTTACACACTGGTGCGTTTGTCCTGGATAGATCTGGGCAGATCTGGTAATCCCAATACCGAATCTGTCCGGAATGATATTCCCACTACCTTCACTCCAATTGGACCTCTCTGGTGCAATTTACTCCTCTGTTGTTCACACTTCACTGAGTAGCGATTTAAGATGGAGCCATTGATAGCAGTGATGGTGGGTGATAAACGTCATGCTTACAAATGAACAGAAACTTCCCTCTGGAGGAGATATGCCTTCATCCATTTGCACTGATTTTCCAGTAACCTACAAGATCCGGTCTCATTCTTCTCTCCTGGAAACTTCATTCCAGTCCCAGAATCTGCTCCAGGATACATTTTGCCCTGTAAATATGCTTGTTTAGGCAATACCAATTTGATCTTGTTTTGAGGTCAGTCAAACCTCTGTCAATCTCTCACATGATTCACTCAAGATCCACAGTTAGAATGCTGAGCCACTTTCCTCTCACAGACCCTCCAGACTGGAACCTCTACTTCTAGAATCAGTACAGTATTACCTTCTGCAATCCTGAAATACATTATCTGCTACCACCATTTATAGCATTTATTCTTGTATATGTGTCAGAGTGATGCATTTCTGCGAGAGGTGATTCCCTTGAATGCACAACTAAAACTACATTCATACATTCAAGAGTTCTGTTTTCTCAGAACAAAAATACCATGCTTGATCCCTGCTTTAAGTTGCAAGAAGCCCACTCAGCAGCATTGCTTGAGTTATTAAAACCCCCATATTAAATATTGGTTATCGGTAACCTCTGGGGTCGTGGCATTTTGAGTAGCATGACAGCCATCAGTGGTGAAGTGAGGAGATTTTACCTTCTGATGGCCTATGGTGGAAATTGACTCCATGATGGATTAAAGATAAAGAAAACCAGCACTCAGTTGGTATGATGCACAGTGAGATTTAATAAGAAATGAAGACAAAGCAGACAGAAGGTTGTGAGCAACAACGCAGTACCAAACATGAAAAACAAAAGACCAGGTTCCCCAGCTTTCAAGAGTACTGAGCATCCCTGGCCCTGTATGATTTGATGTAAGATTTCAGATAAAGAGTGTGTATGGCTAAATTTCAGGCCTGGAGCCTTGAGCATAGATTAGTAGATGAAAAGCAGAGACATGAAAGAGAGGTATGGACCTGGGTTTTGCAAAGCTGTGTTCAGTGGGGATTTAGGTCGATCACAGCATATTGAAACCCAGGTCTGAGCTGACATCTTTGGATATGCAGAGCGGTCCTTTCCTTCTTCTTTTTCCAGTTTAGAGTGTCCTTAAGAATCTAACAGGGGAGAGAGCAGATGTTGCGTCCCAAGGAACCACTCAGGCGACGAGATCCAAGATGACCACTAGAGGAACTGCCAGAAGAAGTGCTGCCTCCAACACGAATGGGCTCACAGGTGGAAGCCAGGATGGCTCCTGGTATGAATATATTAAAAGGAGGTGGCTGGACCATAATTTCTGATGGTGGATGCTGGCTGATGGATTGAGGGTTGATCCCCACCAGGGTGCCCAGCTCTGCAGAGGTTGTGCTTCTTCCATTCAAACCAGAAAGGCCAGAGATTCCTAGGGCTCCTCTGTAGCTGCTGCCTCCACAGCCTGAGGATTCAAGGGGATAGACTGGGATGGAAGAGTAAGAGGGAACAGCGCAGGTTGGCAGATAGCAAGACATGGCTGAGCGATGGGGGAGAGGCTGAAACAAGCAAGAGAGAGGGAGAGGTCAGTACACAGTCAGATCATAAACAATGCCAGCTCAACATCATTTCTTGGCAGTTACTAGGAGACCAAAGGAGAACAACATTGCTAGAAATTTTCACTAGTGTTCACTAACATGTGATTTTGATTAAAAAACATTGTAAACTTTATTCTGTGAAGAAGGGCAAGTTAATTATGACAATCCTCATAAATGTCTTGAAAATGAAAAATTCGCACACAGTGAATATATTGGTACACTTTTTTTAAAACAAAAAAGCAGGAAGCATGAGGAAACTGCTGGTAACATATGTAGGTCAGGTAAAATTAGGTACAACATTGCATGCATGAGAATAAAGGAACAGTATCATTTCTTCCAAATCGGTGGAAGAATTTAAAAATATATACACAAACCGCATGATGACTTGGTCTTAAAATTGGAAAACTAAGAAAAAGCAAAATTTGCAGACTTTCCCACGCTTGTCCTAAGGAAACATCGCACAGTAATGGTGTAAGGTTTCTCTGAAATACCAAATTCGGAAAATAAAATGTGCAATATATTAGCATAAATTGTGGTTTCTGGCAGACAAAATTAGACAAAATGATCATCTAGACCAGTGGTTCGACATTTTTGGTCTTCTAGATTTTTGAGAGTTAAACTCCCAGAATTCCCAAACAATGATCATACTGACTGGGACTTCTGGGAATTGAGGTCCAAAACATCTGGAGGCCCAAAGGTTGAGAACCACTGAGCTAGATAGCCACACAAATTAGTCCTTTTACATTCTCAGCACTGACTCTTTAACAGCTCTCCTGGTTTTCAGGAGCTGTCTTCAACCTCACTTGGAGATACCAACAATGGGGCCTTTATGGAGGTAAAGAAAAAACAGAGTTCTGAACCCCTTCGTATAGCAGAACGTACTCCTCAACCATTTACAAACTGGTGCAAAGCCCCAGAGCAGATCTTACCCCACAAAAAACCATAAGAAGCCATCTCTAGCACAAAAGTCATACTCACTTCTCTGAGGAGCAGCTGTGAAGGACTGGAGAGAAGTCAAGTGAAGTTGTTGGAGGAGCTCAAGAGAGCTGGTGCTTTTATACTCTTTTGGTAGCTTTGTGGTTTGAGACCAGACTTTTAATTAGTAAGGAATGATTCTGTGCATCGTTTTAGCTTACTCAGGCAGAGTGGGAATGATGACTAAGACATATTTACTTTTATGACCATGCCAACACCTTTTCCCCATCCCACTGATGTAGTGTGTGTGTGTGTCAATATGGATGTGCATATTTGTTTTCATGACTACTTTAAAAAGACTGCATCAGCAGTCCATGCCACCTTGTTGCTTTGTATCAGGAGACGCAACCTGATGTATTTTGGAGGTACTGGACAGTGTGCTCCATCATCTCTGAACATTGGAGGCTGGATGGCCATCTGTCGGGGATGCTTTGATTTAGATTTTCCGCGTGGCAGAATGGGGTTGGACTGGATGGCCCTTGCGGTCTCTTCCAACTCTATGATTCTATGGTTCTATGGCTGAAGAAGATAGATGTTATCAGGGTCTGTATCAGCTGGAGGGCACCCAGTTGCAGAAACACCACATACCAGACCTTTATATCTTTTCACACACATTGCCATGCTTGGTCTACATCTCAAATAATATCTCACCATTGCTCATACTAACTGAGGTTGATGGGATCTATGGTCTAGCTTTTCCTTTGTCCACTGGTGGTCTATCAAAGTCCATCTAGTGAGTAGAAGAAGCATCAGCTGTCCATAGATGTCTTGGTTGAAGGGAACCAAAACTATCCAAACCAAAATCTATAGCTGGTCAACATTTTGATTAGAAACACACAAGGTGTTTGCTTTAGTTTGCAAGTCATCCAGAATTCATTTGATTCCTCCAAATTCCACCATTAACCTAGGTGCTAAAATAATGCCACCCATCGAAAGGGTGAAGAAGCAGAGAAGTCCACATTTTGGCCAAATGTTGTCCCAAATTAAACTTCATCACAACGTAGAACTTTAAATGAGTCTTCGGACATTAATACAACAAAACTCCTATCCATGCTGGGACTGCACTTCCAGTTCTTCGGCTCTTATCATTCTCCTTGTCCTTTCACCTGTAGTATCCTTCTCTGGATCTGATATTTGGGCTTCAAGGTGACCATTGGATGGGAAAAGTGGATGTATGGGTTGCTGGGCTTAGTGAGATAATATGAGATTGAATCATTCTGATCAATTTTACAATTAAAACAGTTAATATTTATTTGGATAAAATAAATATTTAACCTTATGCTGCTTCCAAACACAATACATTGTAAAACCACAGTTTCATAGACATGTCATTCTCTCTGCACTCTTCCCACATTCATAGCTCTTCCAGTTCTTCTTTGGATCTCCTCTGTTCCATTCTTCCTAACTGACCCTGTCTTTCTCCCTGTTCCTTTGTTGTTGCCTGCCTTTGAGTCATTTCCGATGTATGGTGACCCTAAGGAAGATCTACCACGGGGTTCTCTTGGTATGTTTGTTTGGAGGGGGGTTTGCCATTACCATCCTCTGAGGCTGAGAGAGTGTGACTTACCAAAGGTCACCCAGTGGGTTTCCACGGCTGAGCTGGGATTCCAACTATATTCTCCACATGAATAGTCCAACACTCAAAGCACAATGACTCTCTGGTCCTATCTCTATTTCTTCTTGGTCCTATATCTCCACTTAACAGACAACCTCCAAGTTATATCCTTTTCCTCTATTGGCTTTCTGTAACAGCATTCAATGGGCTGCAATTGTTGGGCTTCACTCAGGCTTGCACATATTCTCACTTCACAACATCAGGTCATATCTATCAATACCTTCTGGGATGGAGAGACAAGATTTTCAGTTTCTGAAAACTCATGTCTCTGTGAACCAAACTTGAGGGTAACCAAATCTGGGGCAACCAAGGTTGCTGCCTCCTCTTTCCAACTCAATAGAACAAGAATGTGTTTGTCAACTATCAATACCCTTGGCAAATCAGCGCCATCTTTCCTTTGAATTCAATGCTGGCATTATGGGGACTGGGGGGGGTGCAGAAAAGGTTGGAGAGACGCTACCCCTTTCTCTCACGGATCATTTCTGTGGCGACCGCACATCACACCAACAAAGTGCCCGGATAAAGGAAGCGTGAAATGTGGTTCCTTTGTCCGCTGCTGCCAAGGTGCCATTGCTGCCCTGGAGCGGTGCAGTGACATCCCTTGTGAGCCACGCAATTTGGACGCGGCTCAAGAGGCGTGTCATTGGCGTGCATGTCATGTGAATGTGCGTGTGCCAAAATGGCACCTGGACAGTGCGATAGGGCTTGGGAATGTGTGAACGCTCCAATCTCCTGAGTCCTACAATCGGCCCCAGGCCAGTCTGTACCGGTCCTCAATCCATCAAGTTCTCCCTCCACCTTTTCTTCATTCTGCCAAAATTATATAGAAAACAATTGCTGACTGCTTTGATGCAAGAGAAATTTCACGTGACGCAGCTTTTCTTGAGGACGAAAAACACAGCCATTAGTGTTTAATTTGCAGACAGGGTGTTATTGTTTTCTTGCCATAGCAGTGTTCTGCTGTGCCAATCCTTTTGAAAGACAACCTGCTTATTGAATGATACAATCTTCAGGAGCCAAGCACTATTATTAATATTAAACTATCCAGAGCACCCAAAGCAATTCGTCGTTCTGATTAATTATTTTTTTGCTAGTATGTCTTTCTATGTGTTCATTTGTTTGGAAGGCAAATGTTCATAAAGATGAAACGATGCATTCCATCCAACCCTTTAATTGTTTCTCTTTTTCGGGATTCTGACTCCTTCATGTCTGCAATTGTGGTTCCTTTTCTTCTACCACCCTTTTGCATTATTGAAGATATTGAAGATATTGATTAAGATAGAAAGAGTCCATGCTTATGCTATTCTGATTTAATTTATATCCCACAAAGGAACCAATTTTATAATCGTTTAAAGAGATGTAATGTAAATATTAGCAACTATAGCATGGCATCCTTGGTTCTAGCAGGGACAATTGTGGCACATTGGGGATGCCTTTTAGTGAATATATTGGGACTCTCTTTTATTTGTTACATTTATTCCTAGATATTTAACTTTCTTTCCCACTTTAAATCCCCTAATTTGTTCCAGGGTTTGTTCTTCCCTTTTGCCCCCCCCCCCCATATATTTTGTTATTACTGTTGTTTTGTCTTTTTTTACTTTTAGTCCTGAGACGTATTCAAATTCCACTAGTACATCCATCCGTTGTCTTATGCTCTTTTCTGGGTTTTCTAGAGTATACACAATATCATCTGCGAAGACTCTCATTTTAAACTCATTTTTTAAAAAATTTTCTATTCCATTGATCTTATTTTCTAATTTTATCCTTTTATTCAATGCTTCTAGAATCAGAATGAACAGAAGGGGTGATAAAGTGCAGCCTTTCCATATGCAGAGAGTTTCAAGAGCAACAGTTCATTCTCGTTCCTCATCGGAAAAAAAGGGAGACAGAGATTTTCAAGGTGACAACTGCAGGACCACTTCGCTTTGTTAATATCTTCCCCTAGATATTAATATCTTCCCCTAGAAGATATGAATCTAGGACTAGACAGATGTTGAGAGAAATTTCTGATCATCTACAATGCTTATTGAATAAAAATAAGGAAATGCGCACAAACTGGAGAGCATCCAATAGGCTTATAGAAAAATGGGTAAACATGGATGCAGATGTGGAAGGATGAGATGTTTATTAGCTAAAAAAGGTCACTATCTCTCTTTTCTCTCGACAAAAGAAAAACAGCTGTGTAATACACTCATCCCTCCATATTTGCGGATTTGATTTTTCACTGATTTGATTCATATGTTCTCTCTAGGAATATCTAGGTCCCCCAGTGCAAGTCTATGGTCAGCTGTAACTAAAAGTGGCACTGAAAGACTTAAAGAGTCCTGGAGAAAATACTCTACTAAGCAATTGTAGCTCCTCCAGCGCAGTTCTATGGTCAGTGTCTGTTGGACGTTGACCACAGAGTTGCACTGGACGACCTAGCGATTCCTAGAGAGGTGTTCTCTCAGGTAAAAACATGGTGTCTTTGTTATTTGTGTTTTTCCCATATTCACATTCCCATGTGCCCCTAACGTTAGCGAATATGGAGGGACAAGTTTGTATAAGTAAGACACCACCACCACCACCACCAACAACAACAACAACAGAGATGGACACTGTCTTTTATTAGGAGCAGTAAAATATTGGTGAGGAAGGAAGGAAGGAAGGAAGGAAGGAAGGAAGGAAGGAAGGAGAGAAAGGTCTGCATCATACCCACTCGTAATTTTACGATTCCATAAACTTGTCCTGCATGAGGTTCACACACTTGATCTCTAATTGACTTTGGATTACAAGGTATAATTAAATCAAACAGAAGATGAGGCATTTTTTTCACTTTTCATTTTGAAGAGGCATTCATTATACTGAAGTTAAAACAAAGCAAGGCACCATTCAACTTAATTAAACTTAATTAGAACAAATGAACCAGTGGTGTCACTTAATTCACCTTAGACAAACAACAGGTAGAGCATAAGTATAGCATTAAAATGAAGCACTGTGGGAAAATAGATTACTTTAATTTTACAAAGTCTGCTCCGCAGTAAGCCACAGCCTCAGGATGTGAGCTATTAGAGAAGGGAATGTCCTTTCTCTTCACCCTGCATTCAGGTAAGAGCCGTAGGCCAAGAAACCATTTTGCATTTTTGCCTTTCAACTCATGATTGCCCTGAGTATCAATCTGTGAATGTGGCAGATTTGTATCAGATTGTGAGCTGAATGAATTTTGTACCGATACCTATTTATTCCAGTGTAATTCTCCCTCGCATTCCATCAGCTGTATGTTGAAACGTCGGGTACCAAATGATTGGGGCGGACAACAGGAGACATGTTTATTGTAACTTGCAAGGCATCCTTGCAGATGGATCCATTGGATGCTGTTAGGGGCAAAAAATCTAGATATAAGACATTATCACATTGTTAAAAAATGTGACTTGCCTCTCCCATTTTGTAGTCTCATTTGAGATGTGGCTGGGTATTATTGCATGGATTTTGCCACAGTCACTGCCTCTCAACTGCATCCATGAGAAAATCTGGCTAAAATCCTCCCTCAGATGCTGATTTACAAAGCAGGAAGCTCCCGAAAGTGAAAAGAGGCCATTGGAGGTCAGATTTTAGTTGGACATCCCTGAATTTGTTAACCCTTGTCGTAGGGAGGATACAAGTCAGCAACTGGATCCCCTCCAGCCGATTTGGGCCATGATAACACCTATCTTCTTCAGCCAGCATGCCCAATGTTAAGAGATGATGGAGCACACTGTCCAGTATTTACAAAAGACATCAGGTTGCTTCTCCTGATACAGAGCAACAAGGACTGCTGATGCGAGCTTTTTAATGTAGTCATGAAAACGTATGTACACATCCACACACACCATCAATGGGTTTGGGGGGGAGGCGTTGGCATGTTCATAAAGGCAAATATGTCTTAGTACTCTTCCAAATCTGCCTAGGTAAGTCAAAATGATGCACAGAATCATTCCCTACTAATTAAAAGTCCGGTCTCAGATCACAAAGCTACCAAAATAATATAAAAGGACTGCCTCTCTTGAGCTCCTCCAACAACCTCATTTGATTTCTCTCCAGTCCTTCACAGCTGCTCCTCGGAGAAGTCAGTACAGTGGTACCCCGGGATACGAAAGCACCGCCTTACGAAATTCCCGGGATACGAAAAAAATCAATAGGAAAAATCTGTTCCGGGTTACGAAGGTTTTTTCGGGTTACGAAAAATTTTTTGGTGCTTTTTGGCGCTATTTCGCACGAAATCGCGGCTTTTTAGCGCTAGCGCCTATGGCTTTTTCGGCTTGCGAAAGATTTCGGGTTACGAACGCGGCGGCGGAACGAATTAATTTCGTAACCCAGGGTACCACTGTATGTCCTTCAGGCTTGAGAGAGCTTGTTTTGTCTTTTAGTGGGGTGAGATCTGCTCTGGGTTTTGCACCGGTTTAAAAACGGTTGGTGAGTATTTTCTGCTAGAGGAAAGGGTTCAGAACTACCATCTTTGAAGGTCCCAGGTCCAATCATTGCTGTGTCCAGATGGTGCTTGAGAAGAACAGGACCTGAAAATCTGGAGAGCTGTTAAGGGTCAGTTTTAACAATGTGAACGGATTGACTTGTGCGGATATCCAGATGGATAACCATGGAATGAATGAATGTGTTCTAACTCATGGTCACAAATAATAATAATAATAATAATAATAATAATAATAATAATAATAATAATAAT
>NC_056530.1:10017903-10019915 GCF_019175285.1 Sceloporus undulatus
TGATTCATTTATAGCCCGCCCAATCACACATGGTCAGGGCGGGTTACAACAGTGAAGATATAATTTTCTCCATTCATGTATTTCACATTTTATATTCCTGATCTGGTATTTTTACAAAACGTTTCATCACTGCTATGGGATGTCTGCATAAGACAGTTGTGGAGAAATCTGCAAATTTGGCTTTTTCTTAGTTTTCCAATGTAAAGGTCAACACATTGGGGTTTTTAAAATGTTATTCTTAAAGCCACCAATTTGGAAGGAATCATACATGCAGTCTTATACCCAATATTACCTAACCTATATAGGTTGCCAGCAGTTTTCTAATGCTTTCTAGCTTTTTTAAAATACACACACACACACACATTCACTGTGTGTGAAGTTTCATTTGTATGATGTTTATAACTATCTTGCCTTTCTTCAAAGAGTACAGTTTGCAAATATTTGATTTTTTTAAAAAAATCATGGGATAATAATAATAATAATAATAATAATAATAATAATAATAATAATAACTTTATTACGGCCATTTGGCCAGCACAAAAATCATGGGTTAGTAAACACTTGCAAAAGTTTCTACCAGTGTAATTCTCCTTTGCTCCCCTGATAACTGTGCCAAGAAATGATGGTGAGCTGGCATTTTTCACGATCGGATTGAGTACTAATCTCTCTCTTGCTTCTTTCAGCCTCTCTCCCATTGCCCAGCCATGTCTTGCTATCTGCCAACCCGCGCTGTTCCCTCTTGCTCTTTCATCCCAGACTTTCCCCTTAGATCCTCAGGCTGTGGAAGCAGCAGTTACGAAGAAGCCCTAGGAGTCTCTGGCCTTTCTGGTTTGAGTCTAAGAAGCGCAACTGCTGCAGAGCTGGGCACTGTGGCGGGGGTCACCTCTCAATCCATCATACAGCTTCGATCATCAGAAGTTGTGATCCAGCCATCTCCTGTTCTGGTGGTCATTCCAGGAACCATCCTGGCTTCTACCTGTGAGCCTATGCTTGTTGGAGGCAGCACTTCTTCTGGCAGTTATTCTAGCGGTCGTCTTGGATCTCACCATCTGAGTGGTTCCTTGGGACACAACATCTGCTCTCTCCCCTGCTAGATTCCTAAGGACTGTCTAAACTGGAAGAAGAACACGGAATGACCACTCCACATATCCAAAGCTGATGATTCAGACCCGGGTTTCAATATGTTGTGATCTACCTAAATCTCAGCAATTGAAAATTCAGGTCCATGCCTCTCTCTGCTTCTCATCTACAAATCTATGCTTCAGGTAGCAGTTTTGAAATTCACATATGCTCAGCAGCTGAAATCGTATGTCAAATCCAACAGGGCTTTTGGTGCTCAGCGTTCTTGAAAGATGAGTCATCCTGGTCCATGACTGTCTGCTGTACATCCTTCTGCTTTCTTTTTATCATCTTATATGATTCTTGTAACCTTTTTATCTGTTCTCTCTTGGATTCCTATTAAAACTAGCTCTGCATCATAACATTTGAGTATTGGTTTTCTTGATCTTTAATCCATAAAGAGGCTCATTTCCACATTGTTTACGGATGTTTAGAGGGTCAGTAATCCCCGCTATATCACCAATGAGAGCGATGGTATCAATGGGAACCACGCTGGGATTTAGTATGAGAATTAATCACAATCCAGGGTGATGAAATCTATCACCAAAACAAATACAACAACTCAGCTCATTTAAACATCAGATGGGAAGCCACAGTGATTTCTTCCTCCAACAGACATTGGTGCCGTTGTGATCATTGTGTACAGATGGTGGGATACATTTGCACCACTAACTCCCTACAGATGACCAGCAAGGTCTAAGTAATGCACAGATATGGGAAAGATGTGGCAGTCTTTTCCTTTTCCAAGACTCCCCAAATAAATATGATTGCATAGGAAAGTACAGAAATTCTCAACTGGGTGCGGATGAGGAAAGGACCACTCTGCATATCCAGAGATGTCAGCTCAGACCTGGGTTTCAATATCTTGTGTAAGCTCCACTAGAAAGTATTTT
>NC_056530.1:10020015-10044176 GCF_019175285.1 Sceloporus undulatus
TTCTTTCATTCCACGTTAGGAATATGAAGGTCTTTCAGTCACCATTTCTCTGAATCCCACTGACTGGTCCCATCCCATTGAGAAATGTTTCTCAATCTCTTTTCTACCCGAAATAACTTATCACGAGAACCCTGAAATATCTACGATGATTGTCCTCATTCCCATTTCTCTCATTTCTAAAATTCATAATCCTTCTGATTTATTAGCTTGTATTTATCACAGTTTATGCTACAAGCTATTTTCTCTCAATTAGTGTCAAAGGTGTCCAAGTGGGAACTGGGCAAGGTGGATTCAATTTTGCCATGAGTGATGGGGGAAGGCAGCTGCAATAGACCCGGCTATCTCCCGGTCACCGGCCTCCCTGCCTCTCCATACTTGGGCCACCGGCTTTTCTTCAGCCTTCCTGTGACCTCCTTCCTACCGTCCCCGGGTGCAAAGAATGGAAGAAGGTCAGGCGGAAGCTGGGAAGGAGGTCACAGAGAAGCTGCCCAAGCTGCGGGGAACGGAAGGAGGCTACAGGGAAGATGAGGAAGCTGGTTAGAGGCCGAAGAAAGCCAGAAGAAGGAGGCTGGGCCAGGGACAGTCAGGACTTGGAGTGACCAAGGTGCCTGATCCGAATTGGTAGAATCGGCACAAACATAGTGTGATCCAGGAACTATTTTTGCGCGGACTCATCAATTCGGATCAGGTGCCAAATTCTCCATAAGTGGGACCAGGGCCTGGGTTGATTGCTTGTTGAGAAGAGAAGAACATTATATCAATTGGGTTTATCTCTGTGCTGACCCAGCTTTCAACAACCACTTGATTCAGACTCCTTTACTTGAGTGTGACCCACAGGATTTCATGGAACTGGATCTTATAACACCTTTGAGACCAACTGAGAGAAAATAGCTTGTAGCATAAACTATGATAAATACAAACTAATAAATCAGAAGGATTATGAATTTTAGAAATAAGAGAAATGGAAATGAGGACATTCATCATTTATATTTCAGGGTCCTCATGGTAAGTCATTTCGGGTAGAAAAGAGATTGAGAAACATTTCTCAATGGGATGGGACCAGTCAGTGGGATTCAGAGAAATGCTGAGTGAAAGACCTTCATATTCCTAATGTGGAATGAAAGAAAGCTTAGCTGTTGCCCTTTCAAGGGATGGGAAGGAGCAAACAAAGTGGTTTTGTAAAATAATGAAAATGAGAGGATCAAAGTGTTGAGATAATGAAGTGGTGTTCTGCAGTGTTTACAAAATGCTGCTTGTTTTGTCATTCATTAAAGTAATTTGTGGTCATGAAGCGATACAGAAATTGCTTACTAATGAAAGCCAGAGGTGAAAAGAGGCGTCACCAAGCCATGGGACCATCAGGGGACACAGACAGAGATGCTATAAAAGGGCTGCGCATACTAAGAGTCTCCAACAGCTTCACTTGACTTGCTTCCTCCAGCTCTTCATTTCTTCTCCTCGGAGTTTTTGGTAAGTCAGATTATATACGTGTCTCTCTGTGTGCTGATATTTCAATGGAACGATATTATCAGGAACTATGTTGCTGTTGCATTATGGTGGTGAAATGTATCCTGTTGTTGGAACAACTCATTGTGTTAAAATATGTTTCACTTGAACTGTCAGAAATGCAATTTGAGAACGGGACTCCCTTCCTTCTCCAAAGGGAAAAGAGTCAATGTTCCCATGTCGATTCCAGAGTTTCAGATTGTAAAGTGTCCCTGAGGGTTGCTAAGACAGAGACATTCAGTGGAACCAGGGAAGAATGAACCTTGGAAAGGATTATAGATTGAATCTGTATTGGTCATTCACTGACCATAAGAAATTTCATTCATTCATTCAATCATGCATTCATTCATAGCATGAATCTTCCCTGATTATAGATTCCAGTTTTAATGAGATGGTCAAATAAAAATTTCATAAAACTCACCATAAAAGAAATATTCAGAAACTCTTAGCATTCAACAGGTGAACTGAAGAAAAAAGCTAGAGGCTAGATGAATAACTGGATTAAGATTTAAATAGATGAGCAAGATGATAGGTAGCAGATGCCTAATATGTTTTCGTCTTGCAGATAACAAACACCAGCTTTATTGAGTCTCTTGTTTCAGAGTCACCTCTCTCAACAATGCCAGATTGTGGTCCAGCCTGCACCGTCCCTTCCTTTGCTTCCGCACCCACCGTTGGATTTGGATCAGCTCTGGGAGGCTATGGAAATATAGGCTATGGAAATCTAGGCCATGCTGGCTTCGGTTCTGGCGGTTTGGGCTACGGAGCTGGTGCCCTGGCAGAATCAGCCGGAAATCTTGGCATCCTTGCTGGAGTCAGGCCTGCTCCAATCAACCAGGTCCCTCCATCAGAGGTTCTGATCCAGCCCCCTGCTGTTGTTCTCACCCTCCCAGGGCCCATCCTCTCTGCTACCTGTGAGCCTGTTGCTGCGGTGGGAGGCAATGCTCTGCGCGTAGTGGCATTGGGCTAGCAGGAGGCTTGGGCCATCATGGCCTTGGCTATGGCTTGGCAACCGGGCTGGGGGGCCTGAGGAGTAGAGATCTTGAGTTACAACCGTCGTCCGTGCTAGCATTTGCAATTAGGTCTATGGAACTGGAAAAGATACCTTTTGATCCCTTATGAACCTGAACCATCTAGATGATACAGAATCGCTGCCAAGGATCTACCCTGGAACGATTTCCCAGCACCATTACTGAAGGAAAGAAATGCCCATGAATTTGTCCATCCATTCTTTCTCCTCGTTTCCCAACCTTTCTGCTTCTAAATCTTTCAATCCCAGTAATCTGTAAGAAGCCCTTACGGTATTTATTATCCAAGCCATACTTCCTTCATTTTCAATAAACCGAATATCAGTTTAATCCGTCTCTTTGGCTTTGTATTTCACTGTGTGTAAATGTTTGAATGAAGAGATCACAGCTGGCATGAAAATGTTGGGGCGGGAGATTAATTTGAACAATGGCATAACTGGCAAATTTACAGTGTGCCCACGTTACACGCAGACATGCCATAAACTGCTTCAGTATAGTGGAAGCTTTTTCTCGCCAGAAGAAGCCGCGGTGTGCAGGTAATGGGATGTGCACTCAGGGGGTGGTGGCCTGTGGCACGCCATGGGTCCAACCCCATTATTTTTAATGGGGCTCCACATAAAAGTTTTTGCTTTCACGTGTGTGTGTGTCCGGAACAATCCCCCCGTAAGGAAAGTGCGCATTGTTTTTGGCCCACACAAAGCTGGATGGATGAGAAAATAGATCACGGTCAGTGCTTTAGGGCGATTACACCGCTTGCTTTCACCAGGGGATGATCTTTTTTCAATAAGAGTCTTATACTACAGTACTACATTGCCCCTTGGATAAGTTGACTCAGTCTTGAAGTCAACATTTTGACTATAATTTCTAGGCTTAACAACTATGCATTTCTGTTCGGGTGTAAGAACGAACAATTTCGATTCAAACTAGATCTCAAGGTGGACCTGTCCTTCCACAAGAACATGCAGATGACCAAATTGCTGAAGATACTAACCAATATAACCTAATTAAAGGCTCTTCCGCATTTCTTTTCCGAGGTTCCATATTATATCCTCTGAATCCTTATCAGTTTGTAGGTCTCTATCATACCTTTTAGTTTTATCTGGTCTGTTTGAATTACCACGCTATGGTTATGCATGGCAATGCATCATGTGCATCAGCAGCATCAGCATCAGTGGTAAGTGCTTCCTTAATATGTGTTTGTTTTGGGACCAAGATTGCCATAGGTCCTCAGCACTAGCCATACTGGAAGAAGCTCTGGGAGCTGAAGTCCAGACATCTGCCAGACAACTTCTGAGACCCTCAATTATTTAATAAACAGACGGACCAGGTTTCTGGAAGGCAACATGAAGATGGGACCAGCATATAGGGGGAAATGTTTACCCCAGTGGTGATGAACCCTCTTCTGATGTCGTTGAATAGGGCAACCAGCTTTTTCTTTGATATTTCTCCTAGGTCTAGACTGGGAGTCTGTGAGTAAAGACTTTGGCTTTCTTCACAGCCCACCTCTGTTTCAAGACCTTCCAAAGAAGGAGACTCCACCACACTCCAGCTTTCCGTGTTCTGCTGGTTTAAATTTCAATTTGGGTTACAATCCTGCATCTTAAAAGGTTTGTGCTGCCCCAATTTACACCACCCGAATACAAACCGGGGTCATCCATGCGCAGCAGTAGCGCCCAATCCCATCAGCGCGCCAGCCAATTGTTCCCAGATCCGAAAAGAGCCGTGCGAGCATTTGCTGGAAGCAATGATGTACCTGGGATGTGGTTGGGCAACAAAACCTTCTGATAAGATCAGGATGCAGCCGAACTGATTTAAACCAGGAGAGGTAAGCCGAATTAATAAACCAGCGTAAGCTCCTAAATTTAATTAGCAGATGTGGAGTTTTGCTTTAACGTCATATAATGAGTTCCTCTTCAAATGAAAGGTAGACAAATGCTTATCTTAGAGTGATTTAATTTTACCATTCAATCCAAAGGAATTGGACATAAGTTCTGTACCTAGCAATGAATGCTTATGGATTTAACATCACCGTGGCTATAAGCATACTCTTCTCTCCTTCCGTGCCTTCTTTCCTTCCTTCCTTCCTTACCTTCCTTTCCCACGTCCTGCTGTCCTCTTTCTTCCCCATTTTGCTTATTCTGTTTTGCCTCCTCCAATGCAATGGGCACAGAAAACGCTGGCCACCATTTTGCTTCTTGCCATAGTGCTGCACGTTAGAGCAGAAAATAAAGACACGATATAGTATGGGGGAACACCTGGCGGAATGAGACTAAATGTGGAAAAGGATCTAGGGTCCAAGTAGACCGCAAGTTTTAAACAGAGTCAACATGGAGATGCGGCAGCTAAAAAAGGCATGCAATGTTAAGGCTGCATCAATAAGTATCCATGGCCTAGATCAAGGGAATTATAGTGCCACTGTACTCTCCTTTGTCAGGCCCAACCTGGAATATTGTGTCCAGTTCGGGCACCACATTAAAATAGCAATGTTTGAAAACTGGAAAGCCATGTGTCCAAAGGAGGGCACTAAAATAATGAAGGTTCTGAAACCATGCCTTATTAGGAAAGAACTTAGGGAGCTGGGGATGTTAGCCTGGAGAAAAGAAGATTAAGGAGGTGGATTATGATAGCCCTGTTTAAATATTTAAGGGATGTGCAGACTGAGAGGGAGCAAGCTTGTTTTCTGCTGCGCCAAAGACTAGGACGCGCCAACAAGATGCAATTGAGTTATTCCTCATAGCCTTCATGGTTTCCAGACCCTTCCCATTTAGTCGCCCTCCTTTGACACATGGCTCCAGTTTCTCAACATCCTTTTTAATGTGGTGCCCAGAACTGGACAGAATATTCCAGGGAGCCTGACCAAGCAGAACAGAGGGGCACATTAGTTCCTCTTTATCTAGACGTATCCTTTGATTGATGCGGCCTAAATTGCATTGGGGCCTGGTTTAGCTGCCCGCATCGCACTGTTGACTCATGTTCACTTGTGGTTTACTTGGACTCCTAGATCCCTTACACAGGTTTTGTCTCCTTAAACCATGTGTTCACTCATAATCCGACATCTGTACATTCATTGTTTCGGCCCTAAGTGGCAGTACATTACATTGCCCGTGTTGATTTCAGTTTGTTAGCCTGTTGCCCAGCGTTCGAGTTAATTCAGGTCATTTTGAATTTTGATCCTGTCCTCTGGAGTATTGCTATTCCGCCTAATTTGGTGTCCATCTGCAATTTGATAAATATGCTCCCAATTCGTCATCCAAGACATTGATAAGAGGTTTGAATAACACTGACCCCAGTGCTGGATTTCCCAGGGTAATGATAGCGGAAAACAGCGTCCTTGTCATTGGACATGGTCCAAAACACACGGCAGAAATAATCCAGTTTTTGAGACGCTTCACTGCCGCCGCTCAGTGATAGAATTTTTGGATTGCAGACCCTTACTGATGGAGAAGTCTAAAAGGTTTCACAAACTAACGTTCCCAGAATTTCTAGCTGTGAGCAGGACAGTGAAAACAGTCCAAATGGATTATTTCTGCAGTGTTGTTTTTGGAACATTGGAAAGAGGCAGTAGAGAAGTTTGGTTGCCCCAATTAGTTACTCTCACTTTGGTTTCCCACGGAGCAAGTGTTCCCCTTCCTATGCCACGACCTTTAAAATATAGTGCCTCATATTGTGGGTGACCCCAAGCATAAAATTATTTTCATTGCTATATGCAAAGATGTGCCTTTTCGGATGGTCTTAGCGACCCCTGTGAAAGGTTGTTTGAACCCCCAAAGGGAGCCTGAACCCAGAAGGTGGGAACCACGGCCATGGGATGGATGACTCTTCGGCTTGAAGGTCATCCACAAGAGTTTAGATGACATCGTTCAGGTGTACTGTAGCTATGGATTACTGGCATGGCAGAATTGTTGGTCCTCCTTGTATCCCTCCCAACTCTAAGAAATGTATGTTCTATTAATTGGCCCTTGACAGACGGGCCATTTTGGAGCATGACGGGTGGTGAGTGAGGGTAGGGACCGCGCAGCACTACCAGCCCTAACCGTAGCACAGACTGGCGCGTTAGAATGGTGGCACCCGCCGTGTAACAATGGGGCCACCATTGCGATGTAGGGGCCCACCTCAGCAGCATCGCCGCATGCCGTGTATCGCGGACATTGCGAGTGCACCCTGCAAAGCGCTAAGTACGCCGCAAACTCGGAGGGGAAGCCGACTGTTTGGAGGGAACTAGGCAAGCCCGGCAAGCCGCCCTTTCGGGTGGTCTGGCCAGGGCCAGTGCTGTTTGCTGGGGTTTGAAAGTACTTTAGGGTCACACAGACTTTGAGTTTTCAGAAACTAAGCCTTGCCTCTCCAGGCCAGTAGATATTGCTATGTCACTTGATGCGGCGAAGTGAGAAGGTGGGGCATGCGGGGTAGCCCACAATCCCAGCCCATTGAATTTGGAGCTTATCCAGTAAATGGTTAGATGGGTAGGGAGAAAGAGAGATCAGACTGAGTAGGCATAGATACTAATAGAATCATTTAGTAAGAAGGGATGGAGTAGATCTGAACATGTATTATGGAGCGTGAAGGTGGGATGAGTTCAGAGAGAATGATATGTTATGGGAACTGAAGGTTTTAATAATGTACTGAGCGCAGAGGCAGCCATAATACTAAGGGAACCCATATCGTTAATACTAGATATGCAACCCTATATCCTGCGACTAAAACAGGAAAAATCGAAAACAAAACAAAGTTTAAATCCGCCATAGTCCTAGTTTCAGTGCACGCGAGGCCAATTTTGGGCACATCAACCAGAGGATTGAAGAGCACATGAGCATAGTCGGCTTAGGTGTGAAATCCTGAACAGTAGGGACTACCTCGGACTAGAATAGACGCAACAATTAGTTGGGAAAATGATGAGCAATGACTATAGAATCATATGGATACAGGATCCCCAAAGAGGTGCAATAACAGTGGGATTCTGTTCACGGCCGCCTTCGCCTCGCACTGAATGGTTGCCCCATAAACCTGGCTAACTGAGGGCTGCCCCATTGCCATGAGGTCCACCCAACTTAACCATACATAAGGCACTGGCCAATGAGGTGCACACTCAGAGATACAGATTTGAGTGCAGATGGTCTTTAGGTAAGATGGAAGAACAGGTTGACTCAAGGAAACAGGCAGGAACATGCCAAAGCGAAAAGAAGACAACTGTGATTGATGCTTATTGGCCTTCAGACAGTCGAAAAGTGGAAATCGAGGAGAGAAAAGGGCCACAGGGTTCTTGAACACTGTCTTGGCTTCAGTAGTGAGGTCCAGGAGATCAGACTGAGACACTTGGTAAACGGATCCAAAAAATCATAGGGTGATTCATGGTTGTTCTTTTCCAGTTTCATGGGTGTAAGTAAAATGTTATAACGGCCCGGTTGTAATGTTCCAAGATTGTCCACACTCGAGCCCCCAAAGCCCAGGGTTTCCATGCCAGAGGCCCAAAGCCATGAGGGCCCAAGCCTTCTGGCAGACCAATGCTGATAATGGCGCCTGGAGCATTGCCCCCACAGCACAGGCTCAACAGGTAGTAGAGCAAGAGAGGAGAGGTCCTGGGACAAGAAGGTTAAGTGGGGGTGGCTGAATCAGAACCTCTTCTGGAGGGAACCAGGTTGATGCAAGAAGGTATGAATGCTATTCGTATGCGAAGATTGCCACTGATTCTGCCAGGCCCCACCGTCAGTATCCGAAAACCGCCCTGACTTAAGTCCACCTAGATTTCCATAGCATTTGTGATCTGGCCGATCCAAATCGCCAGGGTGGTTTGAGAAGCCACAGGAGGGATGGGCACACCGCTGAACCACCAATCCCCATTGTTTGGATAAGGGTGACTCTGAAACCAAGGGACAACAATAAGGCTTGTTTTTTGAAAACACACTGAATATGCGCATTTGACATCTCCACCTGCAATGCTCCACAACTGTGGGAGACCATGGCCTGCAATTGCTTCACGTTCAAACGAGGACATGTTACTTCAATGCACCAGTTTAAACCCTTACTGTATTGGATGATCTTCAGCTTCCTGGATTTCTTGATGGTTTTCTCCTTCTTATTCTAGATTTTCGGAAGGAACATTTTTACATGGCTGCTTTTTATGGTTATTTGTTACCGCCATAAGCCCCCTGTTTAAAGCACTGGCTGAAATTTGAATATCAAGCTCCATTCTTCTGAAAGAAATCCTGGTGAAGTTGAACCGGAAGGAGCCCCAATTCAATTTAGCCTGAAGTGCTAAGGGCAGGAGGCTGAAAGTTACCTGAAGTTAATATATTCTTTTGCTGAAGTAAATTGCCCGGGCATTTTTCAAACATTTGGAAATCAAAATGACTGGGCCATCCAGAGTTTTCATCTCTTGCGTTAAACGGCGACATTCTTGCCCTATATCTCTAGAGTTCGGATCTTTTTTCCCTGGAAGTCTTTCAAGCCTGCGTCTAAAGGTGAAACGTATAAAAGAGCTGTTGCTCTCATCTTGGATGAAATTGGGCGCCATTCTGTCTGATTTCATCTAAAGTCCATCAGGGGGTCATTGAGATGAATGTGAGTCACCTCACTTACTCATTCTGGGTTTTGTTAGGCACACGGTGGAACCACTCAATGTGCAGCTCCGCAGTTTCGTGCCGCCCATGTGCAGGAATTCAAATAAAGAGGGAGTTGGTGAAAACCTTTTTGGGTATGTAAAGCATTTTATCCTGGTCCAGTTAGGTTCCATTTGTGTTGGTTATTACAGTAAAGATCCTTTTTATAAACTGGGGGGAAACTGTATAGATTATACCATTGTAAAGGGATTTCTTAGAAGCCCCCCCCCCAAAAAAAAACCCTAATCATGCCATTTTGAATGTGCAAGGTGGACAAGCAGATATTTAACCCAGATTATCCTGATTATTTTCACAGTGTGATAACCCCTCAAGATCCCTAGCCTCCCTGAACTGCAGCCATAAGGGTGTGAGTTTCGATTGTCCCCCCAGGGGCTCAGGGAGTGCATCCTAAAAGCTACCCACTTGTTGAGGGACACGTGGTTTACGAGTTGTAAACACTTAGGGAGTTTTTAGTTCACTGATAGTGATTAGAAATTACTTGCTATTGCTATGTTTCACGGCCAAGCTGAATTCACAACCGCTCTACAGTCTTCCCTCCAGTCTGGGAATCCTGGCTTCGTGAATCCAGTAAAGTATTGTCAGCTACGCTACAAGTTGCTATCCACTTTAACCTACCTCTATGTCATTACCGTATTGTATCGAGTGGTTGAGTGGTCTGGCCTTTTTTTGAGTGTTGAAATCCTTTGCTGTAGCCATGAACTACATTTGGACCTTGCATTCTGAGTTTGAGACTTAGTAGGAAAAGGTTACATTCCTCACGTTTAACAGTCGCCTTGGCTGAAGAGTGGGGGTAAGCAGCATCATCATCATCATAGCATCATCCTCATCATCATCAGCAGCATCATCATCATCGGCCCTCCAATAGTTGCCGGATGAGTTATTCCGAATATCAAAGTCAATTTTAGTTAACGCCTTTGATCTCGTTCTCCTTTTACAACCAAATGCAGGCTTCGAGCTTTGAGATCAGGTTAGGAAGCGAGATAACCCTCCCTCTAAAACCATGATTCCTCTTATTGTGAACCTTTAAAACTCCCACGATCGGAGAGGTATTATTGGTTTAATTTAAAACTAACTAGAAAATTGATTTATTGAAACAGATGGAGGAGAGGGACAGAATCCTAGGTTGGTTGCACTCAATCCTAATTCGATATTATTTAACCAGCAGTACACAAACTTAACATATATAGTGTTGTATCGTTGGCACCTTTGAGACTAGCTAAAGAAAGGAGTTTGCAAGCATGGTTTTCGTAACTTAAGTCTCCTTCCTCAAGATGCATTTTGGCCATGCTGCCAACTACAGAACAAAAATAGTGTTACGCCAGATAACAATACGCGTTAAATAGCTATATCTTGAAAGATATATATATATATATATGAGAGAGAGAGAGAGAGAGAGAGAGATAATGCTAGCCAATTTCTTTCTTTAAGTTAGTCTCAAGATGCTACTAAACGATCTCTCTACGGAATGATTCACAGACGAACATCGCTATATCTTGAAGATATCTAATATATTCAAAGATAACCCGTGTTTAGTCTGCGAAATCATTATGTAGAGAGACGAGATATATAAATATATATTATATAGATATATATTATAGTGTTTGGTATCTTGAGACTAGCTGAAAGAAAGAAATTGGCAGCATGAGCTTTTCGTAGACTTCAAGTCGACTTCCGCAGATGCGCATATATAATCTATCTATCTTCTATTAGTGAAAAAGTCGGACTTACCAAAACCCCAGAAGAGTAGAACTTAGAGAGCTGGAGGAAAGCAAGCAAGAAAGCTTTTGGAAGCTCTGCAGCTTGTAAACCCTTTTTAGTACCATTCGCTCCCCATCCCCTTGATGGCCGCCAATGCCGCTTGGCAGCTCCCCTTTCCGCCTGAGGCCTTCATTTGGCAAGCCATTTGTGAAAACCTTCATGCCTCCAATTCTTGAATAATGATGAAGACAAAGCAACATTTTGTTAGCTGTGCAAATTCCACTTGTTACGCAACACGTTGATCAGCATCATCGTCAGGCTTTTTGAAACTCGTTGGTTTGTTTACTGCCTCCCGTCATTAAAAAGCTTTTGAATCCGGCACTGTGAGTTGGAAGGCTAGATCTCTCAGGCTTTTGCCGCCTTGTTTCTTTAAATCCCGTCGGCATTTCTTTACCGTCAGGGTTTAAAAAAATTATGGGATTGTGAGACTAATAATCACACTGGTTAATTTGCAAGAAAAACACATTGCTGTGTAGAAGCACTCTTTTGGATGCCCTGTTGATTGAGAGTTCCTGCATGCAGAATGGGGGTGGCTAGATGGCCCTTGTGGTCTCTTCAACTCTATGGTTTCTATGACGAAGTTCCAGGTCCAAATGCTGCAGTCGGGTCATTATAAGGATCATATAACTCCCTTGTTGGGGAACAGCATCACTGGCCTACGCAGGTTGTTTTCCGGCAAATTTTCAAGTGCTGGTCATGACCTGTGGAGCTGAGCGCTGGACAAACCCTGACTTGCCCCCCAATGGGATAAAGGCCCAGATTGCGGGAATGCAGCGTGAATGATCGCACTATTCTCTGCATGATTCTGCCAGGCGATGTCATCCCGACTGCATCCGCGTGTCTTCGGCGCCACTTTTCAAAGCCGGAGTCTTTCCACTTTGAAAAAGTGGACTCTGAAACATGCCTGGGCCAAGGATGCACCAGGAGGCACTCGCTTGGAAGAATCGGCACAAAGGACATGCATAAGTCCCACCTGCAGCTGCAACCGGCTGAAATCCTATTGGGGTTTCTGTCCATGTAATAGCCTCCTTAAAGCGCTCTATGGCTTAGGTCCGTTCTTGAAGAACGTATCTCTCCATATATGAAACGCCAGAACACTAAACTCATGGGGGAAACGTTCTTTCGGTCCCATCAGCACCGGCCCAGGTTTTCTTGGGAGGAAAGGAGAAAGAGCTTCTGAGGGCTGCGCCCAACTTCCTTCCTGGGAGGCCATTGTGGCCGTTTAATGGGAGGCTGAACATTTGTATTTAAGCAAGCATTTAAGCATGCGAAAGTGGAGTTTTAACTGAGCATATATAGTGCCTTTAACTTCTGTTATATTTTTAAAGTAATTGATATTCTTTTTAGATTATTTTGAACTGCTTTTAATTTTTTTGTAAATGTGTTTTTAAAATCTGTCAGACACTTTGGGCCCCTGCGGGGAGAAGGTGGCATAGAATGGGAATAAAGCATACAGTGGGCCCTTTTATCCGCCAGGTTGGATTCCAGGACTCCCCATGGAGAACAACATCTGTGAAAGGCTCGAGTCCCATTTAAATGCAGGGCAAAGTAAAATACATCCCTTACATAAATGGAAAAATAAAGGTTTGCTATTTTGGAATTATACTTTTTTTGGTGGGGGGGGAATATTTTCAAGCCCTGGATGGGTTGAATCTGTGGAAACAAAACCATGATACAGGGACGTAGCCAGGGGGGGAGATCTTGGGGGGTCCAGACCCCCCCCTTCCATTAGAAAAATGAATGGTGTTTGCTGCTGCGCCACTGCAACGAACTCATTATAATGGTGGCACTTAGTCTGGACCCCCCCTTCCGAAAATTCCTGGCTACGTCCCGCGGATAAGGATAAGGAGGCTGACTGTAATACTTCCATAGAGGGGGAATGAGGGGTAATAAATAGACCTCTTTTAACATCACAGGGCCAAGGCCTCCCCTCTTGCGTATATGTTTTTCTGAAACAACCCCAATTTCTTTCTCTCTGTGTGCGTTTTTGCTCAATTTCTTTCCTAAGCAAAAATATGAAGGGCATTAATTAAGTTTGTTTGATGTTGCTGCGTCACGTCCTCTGATGTTGCCTAATCAATCTCAGTTGTATTGATGTTAAAATAAGAAACACCCAATGGTAGGGAGGGTTATTAGAAAGTATCATCTACATCATCATCATTTCATCATCATCATCATCATCAGCAGCATCATCGTACATCATCATCATTATTATTAACCTTAGGTATAAAGCTCTGTAAATTACACAGCGCGGACATACAAATCTTGTAGTTAGGCGGTTCCCTGCCCTCAGGCTTACAATCTAAAAAGACACAACACAAAAGGGAAGTGTAGTGGTTGTTGGGGAATGGGATCAGGTCCAGGCATTTCTTCTCCCCCCCGAGTGGACCAAGTCCAGCATGTCTTCTCCACCACCGATGCCTGGACAAGGCATGACTGGAGAAGGGCGTGGCTTCTTATGGATGCTTAAAAGGAGGCTCTGGGTCCATTATCATCATGAGCATCAGTATCGGCATTATCATCAGTAGTCTGTGGGCATTTCAGGGCACCACCAAACAACTCATCAGAAATTGGGGACATTTCTATGCGACTCGTAACCAACAATTCCTACTTCTGATGATGTCAAGGATTTCGGCGTCCATCAGATCCCCTGCCATAGCTTATAGTAATAGGCCCGGTCATCTTATGAATCTTAACAGTGGAGTGATGGGGCAAAACTGTGAATGGGTTAACAATGTATGGACTGTCTACATTGCTTGCCATCTGAGGAATAGACTTAAGTCTACGAAAGTTTATGCGCCAAGTTCTTTCTTTCAGTGAGTCTCAAAGGTGCTACAGATCTCATCTATGTACTGATTTTAAAGACGGACATGAGTATATCTTTGAATTTTTACTACCTTTGGTGACCGATGAGCCATTTGAGGGGGTGTAGACACTGAAGCGTCAAGGCAGTCTCATAGAAAATGGCTGTTCGGGGCGGAAGAGGCAGACACGGGGAAAGAAAAGGTGCAAAGTGTTTTGTTCTATGGGTGAACTGGGATTACAAACCTTCGAAGTTTGCATTGCTATGGCGTGTAAACACCAATGCCTCATTTTAATGTGCTTGTGGAAGAGCCAGTGCCTCAACCCTGAAACATCCATTTCTCCGAAAATTTATTTTCTGATAAGTTTTCTTGTTTCACCGCTGAATTTGGATTGCTGAACTGGAGTGATCCGGTATACGGCAGAATGAATGAAAATAGTAACTGTGACTATTCTGTGTTTGAAAGAAAAGGATCCACATTAGTTGCTGCGCCTCCAATTGAAAAATGCAAGGTAGGCCCTAAATTAGGAGATGTATCACACCGTCTCTGATGCTGACGTACTTCTTTTGAACTTGGCTTACTTTGGAAGTTAGGCTGATTGTAATTTCATGGCTTTCTCTCTCAAAAACGGCTTCCCCGGTTGCCTCCAGTGCGGAATCGTGCCCCGTAAGTCGCTTTGGCAGCCATTTTTGTCCAATTTGGAAGCGTTCCGATATTGGAAAAAGATGGTCAGCCGAAGTGACTAACAGGGCATGGAATTCAGCACTGGAGCAACGGGAAGCCGTTTTTTTTAAAGAAAAGGCTGTGCCCGATAAAAAAATCAGCCTAACATACAAATTTGAGCTAAATTCAGAAAAGGGTAAATCGGGCACTAGAAGGTGCAATGATTCCCTATAGGACTACAGGGGAATCATATTATCCGTGGGGATCCGTCGGGATCACGCCGCTTATAAAAAAATCCCCTACGCTCGAGCCCCATTGGTTCCAATGGGTTCGGCGCGTCGGGCGGTGCGGCGGCGCGCAGGCGCAACGGGTAGTGCGCCCATTCAATTGATGGACGCGCCGCCACTTCCCCCGCGTGCGCACAGCGGCTTTGAGTGCCTATGCTCAAAGCCGCCTATAAAGACCGCATATGCGGAGGCTGCCACGGTATAAGAGGGGCTGTATGGCCATCGTCAGGGGTGCTTTCATTGTGTATTCTTGCCTGGAGGTGGGTTGACTTGATGACTCGGTTGAGTTTCTTCCAACTTAGGATTCTCTTAATTCTATCTTCCCCATGCATAAAATTTATAACCAGTTGAAGCGTTTTTGCTCTTGTAAATCCTCAACAGGAGCTCTGGAAAGATTGAGATTGAAAGTGATCCACCCAATAGGGAAGGCACATTCGTGAGGTTCCCACAAACCAGACGTGCGAGTTTGGCGGATGCTGGTATTGAAAGTTTGGCTACGGGGTCCCATACATTGCCGTCACTTGGTTTCATGTCCTGATCTAATGATTCCTAAACTTATTTACAATGTATTTTTTGTGCCAGACTTTGAGGACAAAACATCAGTAATGCAGGGGTCAATAAAGGCAATGGATAAACCTGAGACAAAATATAGGCCGTGATACTACGTTGTCCCCGTTTCCGTCCTTCATTGATTTGTTAACATCTTTTCCTGATGAAGAAGACAAGAAGCTATTCAAGTGTTGGATGAAATATTTATGCATTTTAGTGACGGATCCAGAGTTTGATTTTTGTGCTCCCTTCCCATTACCAGGTTACAACACAGCCATTACACAGTTCTTGGCCTTCCCAATGGCAGGAAGAAGCAAGACCACAAAATGGAAGATGAAAAATCAAAGTGCCGAATAACAACGCGGTCTGCAGAGCTGACAGAAGGTTGTTGACTTCCTGTTTTCTCCGTAATAAAATATTTGGGGGGCATGGTTTATTACAAAGCTTCTTGCTAATGAAAGCCTGAGGCGGAAAGAGGAAGCACCAATCCAGCCTGGGGGGGGGCCATCAGAGGATGGGGAAAATTGTATTAAGGTGGCCGAAAAAAAACAAGCGGAGAGCCTTCCAACAGCTGCCTCTGCTTGCGCCTTTCAACTCTCAAGTTCGACTCCTCGGGATTTCGGTAAGTCAGATTTCCCCACATCACAGGATAGATGGATGGGGTATGTATGTGTTGAATTTGAGTGAACAATATAGTTGGGTAATGGGTTGCTTGGCATTTGCCCGTACTCCATGTTGTCTGAAAGCATCGTGTTCATTCTTGTATTTAAGTAATTTATACCTGGGTTCCTGCAACGTAAAGCTCCTTTACATATTGCTGTTTCCCATAGCAAAGGAAGACACCACCTTTTTGCTCTTCCATCTGGTCCTGCAACAAAAGTTCAAACGCACCAAGACTTCCCTCCTAAACTGTAGGCATGCGCCCTGTATTCCTGTAAAGGACAAAATAACAGGAAAAAATAAGTTGAAGTAAAGTAACTCCTATGTGTTAATACCATATCTCTTGCTGACCAACCTAGAATTGCATTACTTCTCAACATATTTCTTGAAAACAAAAATATGACCCTTTTGTTTCGCCCTAAGTTGGTTTCTACACGGTAGGAATGAAGGCCGGTTTAACAACACGTTAATTGTGTTGCATTCATCCTAACAAAATCCTAGGATTTGAAGTTTGTGAGGGACAGCATTCTTTGGCAAAGAAAGCTGAAGGCCTTGCAAACTATAAATCTCATGACTTCATAGGATGCAACGACAGCGCTTACATGGATTTCAACTGGCATCATTTCAAGGCGGTAGAGGCACCCAAGGCGCATGGTGGCCCAAAGGTAATTTCTGTCCCCTTTCCGATCTGATCATTTTAATACATCATATGGTACGGGATATTGTTAAAATATGTCTTCTATAGCTGGGAATTTTTATAAATTCACATAGCAGAAGCACAGAGTAGCGAGGGCAGGGCTGTTCCCTATCTGGCCGTGCCTCATCGCCAAGGCGTGATCAGGCTTTGGGTGTAAAAGGAGAAGAGATGACGACAAATCTAATATAATACATTCTTCCAGAGAAAAAACTGGAACCTGAGACGGAAACCATAAAGAATCCAGGATTCAGAGCTTAACTTGGGTAGAAAGTTCGAGGAAACTGAGTGTTTAAACACTGTAGGAGAAGACGAATCAGAGCCTGGCTCTCATAGTGTCCAGAGGACGCAAGTTAGCAGACCCGTTTAGTATCTGTTTGTTTAACAAGGACCAGAGTAATTGGTCCCTTGTGGAGAGTCCACTCTAGCACAATGGAAAATTGGGTCCAGCATGTTGCCGTTTCCCCTCCTTGCTTCTGAACCACTGTTGGATTGGATTGGCAATCAAAGAGGCGAATAGAAAATCTAAGAAATATAGGTGGCTTCATTTATGGCGGTTCAGCTACCGAGGTGGTCCCTGGCAGAATCAGCCGGCAATCTTGCACCTGAATGGAAACAAACATTCCTCTATCAACCACGTCTCTTCATCCAAGTTTTTCATTAGCCAGCCCCGTTTGTTGTCCAATCCTTCCAGGGCCCCCCTTGCTGGGCTACCTATGAGGCCTGTTGCTGTTGGAGCATCGCCAGTCGCTGTTAGCAGAGGCGTGGCCATAGTTGCTTTGGCAACCGGGGCTTTGGGCCTGGCGGTGGAACATCTGGATCAGTAAACCTCGCTGGTGCTTAGCATTTGTAACTAGGCTATGAACCTGGAAATAGCTATTGTTTTTTTATCTTGGAAGACCATAATATCTGTGATGTTACGATCCACCGCCAAGTGTCTCAGACAGTCATCTGAAAAAGTATATCTCCCGGGATCATCACTGAGTCAATCAACCTTGATTGGCCCTTTTCTCTATTTTGAAAGTCCTGAAGCTCAATAATCTGCAAGCCGCACTTAATAATTAATAATTTGTTTTTATTTATATACCGCGATTCAAAGATAATAGCGGTGAACAGCAATAAGTAATTCAAGTAAATAATTTGCCCACCAACATTCTGGGTACCATGTTTAGCGACCCTTGGAAGGATGCAATCCTGAGTTTTTTGAGGCTTGGGCCTTTATCTGGTCTTAGAACTCGCAACTTTGGTTTTGAGTGAATGGCTGCAGTACAGGCATTTAAACCACTGTGCCACCAGGGCTCCTTCTTGTATGGTTTGCTCCTTGCCTGTTTCTTTGCTAGCCTGCAAACGTGTAATTCCCTTCCGTTGCTCAATAAAACGCATTCTGCATTCTGTTCTCTCTGTCGCTGGCACTCATGATTAATTTGGCTTAAAAGTGTACTGGGTTGGCTTGACTCATTGAAACAGAGCCTTTTTCAGGTCCCCAGGGTATCTGTGCACCATTCACTGGTGAGGAGAAGAGAAGGCAGTACCTGAAAATTCCATGTTATTACCAACTACCCATTGCATCAATGGCAGTAGCTAGTTGTCCTTTAACAACCGATTCAATGGGTCATGTCCTAGCTGGACGGAGCAATCCAATTCCAGACCGTTGCTTCAAGCAGACTATTTGTCAACGTCTGTACCTTACTCTGAGAATGGGATGTGTAAGTCCAATAGTTGTTAAGAGAACATCGAATAGTACTGGTCCAGTAGGTTGCTGGGATAAGTGCCAGATGGTATACACTCAAGGAAACACAAAAGATATTAGGGCACTCTATTTACATGAATTATCCCCCAAATCCCAAATTTTGGTCTGTTTTCTATTGACTACTTGTGTCTGCTTAACCCCTTCTTTTCGAGGTTCTCTCTATGGATTGATTCACCTTATAATCTCTTTACCCATAGAACATAGAGTTGGAAGGACCACAGAGCCTCCAACACAAACTCGCTGCCATGCAGGAATCCCGTTTGTCTTTGTTTCCTCTTCTATCGAGTATCATTAAACCTCCATAAAGAACGCACACAAGTTTAAAAAACGAAATTCATTCCAATTCACAAGTCCGTATATTTTAGGAACGTTTCGCCAGTCATGCCCAGCGGTTTGGTTCTTCTCCCCCTCCCAGTTGCCTTAGAATAATATAACCATTTCCATGGAGCTTGCCATTTTGGAAAAGCCACTGATAAGCGGGGCGTGGTTCCGGGCTACGACGGTTTGCATGTCTGATGTGAGAACACGCCAATTTTAATTTAAATCAACTTTTCTTTTTTGTCTTGGATAAGTCGGGTTAAATTGAGTGTACGAACTGTCCATAGTAAGTAGACACTGGGAAGTTCTAAAGTTGGGGGAAATTATGATATGATCACCAGTCTGTCCCTGTGGTTTTCAAGTTCTAGTTTAATCAGTTATTGCCCAGTGCCCTGGAACAGGCCGTTGTGTTACAAAGGGGGGCAGGAATGGGAGGTGGCATAGAAAATGGATTACTGCACAGGAGAATGCTGCCGCCGATGCCAGATGTCCCATTCGCATTCCGAATGCATCCAAAAAAAAAAAATAAAAAAAAAAAAAAAAAAAAAAAAAAAAAAAAAAAAAAAAAAAAAAAAAAAAAAAAAAAAAAAAAAAAAAAACATTGGGGGGATGATTTTCGGGAACGCTTCTAAACAGTGTCCCGAAAACGGCCATGGGGAACGCATCCGGAATGGGTGGGAACCTCCGTGGGTGGAGGTGGCGGTGTGCAGCGTTCTCCTGTGTGCTAAGATCCGTTCTTTGCCACTTCCCATCTCCATTTGTAACACAACAGGCCCATTCCAGGCCTTGCAATAAAATTATAACACCAGTTGCCAGATGGCAAATAAAAGCCAAATTGCAGTGATCAGGCTCCTCCAATTTTTAGATGTATTCACTCCCAAGATTTGACAAATGTTCCCATGAATATAGAAAGAGAAGGTCAGACCTTACATGTCTCCGGTCTTGGCGCCATAGTTCAAGAAGGAGAATGACAAGTGGAAGGTGTCCAGACCACAAGACGATCAAACCAGACCAAGATTGAGGAACATTTGTGCAAGCTGCAGATGTTTAGCTGGGAAAGAGAAGACTCGGAGCACATGTAGTCATTTGTTCAATATGTGAAGATTTTCCTTGTGACCATTTAACAAATTTAAATTAATACAATCCATTCGACCCCCCCGCCAATTACAAAATACTTAACTCAACGTTGATACTGCCTGCGGATTCCTTTGTGTCTTGTTTTAAAATTATAATCAATTCTAATGAACTTCTTCGATTGGGTTTTTTCTTTTGCCCAGTTTCACCACAATCGCTACTGCAGGCTCCTTTCCCACTCGCCGATTTTGCCCTGATAGAACTTGGCAGATCCGGGTGCCTCCCATCGCGAATCTCCTCGGAAACAAGTGTCCCAACTTCCCTTTTCTCGATTGGGGTAATTTGCCCTTCCGAAGTTCAAGATTTGCAGTACCGGTTTAAAGTGGAGCCCTCCTCTGTTGTCAATCAATTCAAGTCCAGCCATTGGCAACTGGATGGGTCGTTTCCCTTCCTTTTAAAAAACATGGCGGTAGTGTGCGAATAGTTCTGTCAAGTGGCCAAATTTAAAAACTTCCGGGGTGTGTGTGTGTGTGTGTGTGTGTGTGTTATTGGGTCTTTACGATTAGGGCAACCCTAAAAGACCCATCCTGGGGTTTTCTTGGCAAGATTGCTTCCAAGGAGATTGCCATTGCCTTTCACCTGAGGCTGTGAGAGCCGACGCCCCAAGAGTCATGGTTTTTTCCACGGCCATCTTTGAACTCTTCCCGTCCAGGCCCAAAGCAGTCACATAATCTGTCACAATATTAATAATAATACAACAACAACAAAATGTCACTTTCAGAGGAGGCCATCTCGGCATCCTCTTGCTTTGCGGCCCCAGAATGCCTTACAGACACATTAACATATGTACGAAAGACATTACCACATTGTACAATTTGGCGAAATTAAAAGGAAACACATTCGCATATTCTGTCTCACACACTCACACACACACACACACACACAAATATGTTTTTTAAAAAGCCATTGCAAAGTTGAGGTTGCCGTGGCGGCAGCAAGCAATGAAAGGAAATGTAGCTTGCCATTGCCTTTCCCCTAGTCGGAGAGAAGGCAGAGGGGTGTGGGCAACCCCCCTCAGGTGTTGGAAGATCCCTACACCCCCCTTCTCTCAGTGTTTCCTTTGGGCTTGGTGTGTGATCTTGGGTGTATGGATTGTTTTTTAAAAAGAAAATGGAGTAAAAAAAAAAAAAAAAAAGAAGAGCAATTTTATGATTATTATTAACCGTTTGATAAAGCCGTAAAATTTAACACAGCGCTTACATACCGTTTGAACAGACGTTCCCTGCCCTCAGGCTTACAATCCTAAAGACACACACAAAATGAGAAGGGAGTGGTGGTGGGGAATAGGATCAGGTCCAGCAGATCTTCGCCACCTCCGAGGCTGGACCAAGGCAGATTGACTGGAGGAAGGGCTTGGCCTTATTGAGGGATGGTTAATAGGAGGCTTCCTGGGTCAGAGAGGGGCTAGCCTCTGGAAGCTTCTCTAAACAAATATCGTTAATCAGTTTTGAAACTGGGTAGAGAAGTATGAGGTGTGCAATTGGGAAGAAGTTCCAGGAGTAAAGGGGCAGCAAGCAAGAAGGACGAATTCGGGAGGGGCAGTGGTATCCTACCTGTGACAGGAAGACCTTGACTACCAGAAGCAGAGGGTTGGGAGGAGGAATGTAGGAGAAAGGTCAGATAAGTAAGGAAGGGGGCACACATGAGGCTTTGAAGTCAATAATAAAGCTGTACCAGATGCGGAAGGGGAAGAAGCCATGAAGAAGGGGAAAAAGAGGGAAACATGGTCAAGTGGTGAGCGGATTTGACAATACGGGCAGCTAATACTGGAACGGAGATTGAAAGGAGAGGTGTGAAAGGAAGCCTGTGAGAAGGAGTTACAATAAGTCTAGTTAATGGACCAGAGTCGTGGCATAGAATGTGGGAAGAATGGACAGTTGGTGGTGGTAGGCAAGCTACTTGCCTCACTGATGCAAGTTCGACTGCAATCACACGTTCCATCGAGATAGAGAGATAGATAGATAGATAATAATAATGATAGAGATAGAGAGATTCTGAACTGGTTGCCAGGCAGCTGCTTAGGTTAACGATATGCACAATTGACACTGTAAGTGACTGGGTCCGCCGGTCATTGAGGATTCCCTTCCAAGCCACAAAGGGTTAATCTGGGGGAGGTAAACATGCGAATTGAGAGCGTACATCACATGTTAATGAAGCAGGTACATCATAGCTGAACCGTAAGGCTCGCCTGGGCCCATCACAGTGCCATAGCAGCCTTTTCAAGAATTCCATAAGAGGCTTTAAATACCCGGGGGGGGGGGGGGGGGGGGGGGGGGGGGGGGGGGGGGGGGGGGGGGGGGGGGGGGGGGGGGGGGGGGGGGGGGGGGGGGGGGGGGGTGGGGGGGGGGTGGGGGGGGGGGGGGGGGGGGGGGGGGGGGGGTGTAAGAGCCATGCTTCCTTTTGTTCTTCTGTGGATCTTTGGTGAACAGCTGTGAACCTGATGGGCAGCTCAGAATGCAGGTTCGAGTGGCAAGTGGGAGCCGCGCCCTGCGCCACAACCTCAGCAAGGACTGCAAATCCCATCACTTGTGAGTAGCTAGGAAATGTGTTAGCTAGTGCGTTTAGTTTTTGTTTATGTTTTACGAATAAATGTAGCTTTGCCGGAATGAACACTTGTAACGATGCGTTTCGTTACCTGCATGGCAGGAGCTTTGCATGAGGGATCGTCTTAATCTATTCTGTTTTCTTGAAATAAACATCTTTCTTTAAAGTATCTGCTATCGCTCGTTGCTCCATGTACAATGTGCCTTAGCTCAGTTCCTGACTGCTTAAGTTAAGCAAGGAAAGGAAACGGTAATCCCTAGCAGTCCCAGTGTGTGCTAGGAGGGAGAAGTTGTTTTTGTTTAAAATTCCTGAGGTGGTGGCAGCAAGGAGAGATAGGATCTCAAGAGGTCTCATCCAGCTCATCAGGAGTGGGAGGAGAACCTGGGGACTCTAGAAGGGAAATTAGGGATCCTGGGGGTCAAGAGCCAATCACAGGGTGGGCTTTAGGTGGGGGTGTGGTGGATGCTTGTACCCCTGGGAATCACCATAGACACGCATTCAGAAGTGGCACAAACAGTGGGGATACAATTGGGGCCTAAAAAAGAGTGATTACAAGAGAATAATGAAAAGATCCGCGTTCATAGTTAAATCGACGGACCTTTCGGAATTGATTACAACATAGAGCGAAGGTGGATCGGAAAATCGGATGTAAAAGTGTAATGGGAATGAGCCCTACCACTACCACAGGGCTGATAGACAATGCGGAGTTCAAATAGGCACAGCCAGATTTACCACTGCTGGGATGAGAATCCACTCATGTTTAACTACCATTCCTTCAACAGGGTCCTCTGAAATGAATGGAAGCTCCTGTCTTGTCAAGGGTTTGAGGGAAATGGGTCATCACTGGAGATTTCTCATTCCAACTCAGAGTAGCTATGGGGAAGTCATGTATTAAAGACAAGGGTGTCTTAACCATATCCAGATCCCAAGCGTCTGAATCTATTCCTACCTGGATACTTGAAAGGCCCAGTCTGATGCAATCGCCCCAGTTGCTATCAGATGCCATTAAATCCTTGCCCAGCTTTTTAGAATGTTCAGTGTCTGCTTAGCTTAGGTGGTGCTTTTTGTGGTGCAAATACAACCTGGCCAGTTGTCCCAGCAAAAATTCTGGAACAAATACACCCAGCATGTTTCCCTTCAGAAAGATTGGACTACAAATCCAATTCGCAGTATAACGGTCAGAAGTGAACAATAGTCTGGCTTGAGGAAAGGTCTGAATCCTATGGATCGGTCCAGCTGACCAGACCCATTCGGTGTTGTTAAGTGATAACTAGCTATCCCCATTGAATGCCATGGGTCTAATCCATGAGTTTATTGACCCCCAAAAGACTGACTTACTTCGAATGGAGTAGATTCCTTATGGTCGCATTTGGTATGACTGCAGAGGAATGGTTTGCCCGATGCCGACAATCAGTGCATCAGGGCTAAATCCTGGCCTTTTCAATCATCAATTAGCAAAGCTGGGAGCTGGGATTTGCTGGGATGCAGTCGCCCGGCAGCTCAGAGGCAGGTTGCGCGATAATATCCCTAGTTGACAATAACAATGGAATTAAGTCACTCTCTTCCTTCTCTGTCATAGTGAATGGTTGCACCAGAGGGTGTAGCCAGGATTTTGGGAAGGGGGGGGTTCCAGCCGATGTGCCCCATTATAAGGGGGCTGGGGCACAGTGTGCAGCAGTGCATGCCAGTCATTGTATCGAAACGAGTGGATTCCCACACTCCCATGGACCTGCCTCCTTGGCTAGGGTCCTGGCACCAGAAACTGGGGACTAAAACTGGCCTATTACATGAGATCAGCCAAACCTCAATTACATATTAAGACACTATCAATGAAGGGCACAGACAGAGGAGA
>NC_056530.1:10044201-10048474 GCF_019175285.1 Sceloporus undulatus
TTCATTCATTCATTCATTCATTCATTCATAGCATGAAACTTCCCTGATTATAGATTCCAGTTTTAATGAGATGGTCAAATAAAAATTTCATAAAATTCACCATAAAAGAAATATTCAGAAACTCTTAGCATTCAACAGGCGAACTGAAGAAAAAAGCTAGAGGCTAGATGAATAACTGGATTAAGATCTAAATAGATTAGCAGATGCCAAATATGTTTTCGTCTTGCAGATAACAAACACCAGCTTTATTGAGTCTCTTGTTTCAGAGTCACCTCTCTCAACAATGCCAGATTGTGGTCCAGCCTGTGCCGTCCCCTCCTTTGCTTCCGCACCCACCGTTGGATTTGGATCAGCTCTGGGAGGCTATGGAAATATAGGCTATGGAAATCTAGGCCATGCTGGCTTCGGTTCTGGCGGTTTGGGCTACGGAGCTGGTGCCCTGGCAGAATCAGCCGGAAATCTTGGCATCCTTGCTGGAGTCAGGCCTGCTCCAATCAACCAGGTCCCTCCATCAGAGGTTCTGATCCAGCCCCCTGCTGTTGTTCTCACCCTCCCAGGGCCCATCCTCTCTGCAACCTGTGAGCCTGTTGCTGTGGGAGGCAATGCTCCATGCGCCGTTAGCGGCATTGGCCTGGCAGGAGGCTTGGGCCATCATGGCCTTGGCTATGGTATTGGCAACCGGGGCTTTGGGGGCCTGAGGGGATACCTTGGATCAAGGTACAACTGTCGTCGTACTAGCATTTGCAACTAGGCCTATGGTACTGGAAATGAATACCCTTTTGATCCTCGGAATGACCATGAACCATCTAAGATGATACGGAATCGCTGCCAAGGATCTTGCCCTGGAACGATTTCCCAGCACCATTACTGAAGGCAAGGACATGCCCATGAATTTGTCCATCCATTCTTTCTCCTCGTTTCCCTCCTTTCTGCTTCTAGATCTTTCAGTCCCAGTAATCTGTAAGAAGCCCTTACTGTATTATTATCCAAGCCATCCTTCCTTCATTTTCAATAAACCTGAATATGCATTTTAATCCCTGTCTCTTTGGCTTTGTATTTCACTGTGTAAATGTTTGAATGAATGATCACAGCTGGCATGAAATGTTGGCGCGGGGGAGCTAATTTGAACAATGGCATAACTGGCATAATTACAGTGTGCCCACATTACACGCAGACACACCATACACTACTCCCAGAATATATTGGAAGCCTGCGCCAGAAGAAGCCTCGGTGTGCGTAGTAATGGGGTGTGCACTCATGGGGTGTGGCCTGTGGCACGCTACGGGTACCAGCCCCATTATTTCTAAAGGGGCTCCAGCATATGCATTTTTTCCTCACACATGTGTGTGTGTGTCCGGAACAGATCCCCCGCGTAAGGAAAGTGTGCACTGTATTTATGCCCACACCAAAGGCTGGATGGATGAGAGAATAGATCACGGTCAATGCTTTTAGGGCAGATTACACTATTGCCTTTCACCAGGGGATGGATCATTTTTTCAATAAGAGTCTTTTAATAACTACAGTACTTACCGGTACATTGCCCCTTGGATACGTTGGATCAAGTTCTTGGAGTCAACATTTTAACTAAAATTTTTACACTTATACAACTATATGTTTCTGTTCTGGGTGTAAGAACGAACAATTTAGGAGTCAAACTAGATCTCAAGGTGGACCTGTCCTTTCCACAAGAACACTGCAGATGACCAAATTTTGCTGAAGATATCTAACCAGATAAACCTTATTAAATGCTCTTCCGCATTTCTTTTCCCGAGGTTCTATGTTATATCCTCTGAATCTTTATCAGTTTGTAAGGTCTCTATCATATACCTTTTAGTTTTATCTGGTCTTGTTTTAATTTAACCAGCTGCTATGGTTATATATGTAATGCATCATGTGCATCATCAGCATCAGCGTCAGTGTAGCTTAACAGCAATGCTCCTTAAACATGTATTTTTTTGGACCAAGATGGCCATAGGTCCTCAGCACTAGCCATACTGGATGAAGCGTCTGGGAGCTGAAGTCCAAAACATCTGCCAGACCAACTACTGAGAGCTATCAATTTATAATAATAAACAGACAGCCAGGTTTCTGGAAGGCAACATGAAGATGGAGGACCAGAATATATGGGAAATGTTTACCCCAGTGATGATGAACCTTTTCCCTGGTGTCTCTTGAATATGGCCACCATGCTTTTCCCCTTGATATTTCTCCTAGGTCTTAGACTGGGAGTCTGGGAGTAAACACACAGATATAGGATGGGTACACCTGGCTGAATGAGAGTACATGTGAAAGGGATCTAGGAGTCCAAGCAGACCACAAGTTGAAGATGAGTCAACAGTGCAATGCGGTAGCTAAAAAGGCCAACGCATTTTGAGGCTGCATCAATAAAAGTATAGTGTCTAGATCAAGGGAAGTAATAGTGTCACTCTATTCTGCTTTGGTCATGCCCCACCTGGAATATTGTGTCCAGTTCTGGGCCCCACAATTTTAAAAGGTCATTAAGAAACGGGAGTGTGTCCAAAGGAGGATGGCTAAAATGGTGAAGGGTCTGAAAACCACATCCTATGAGGAATGGCTTAGGGAGCTGGGGATGTTTAGCCTTGAGAAGGGAAGGTTAAGAGGTGATATGATAGCCCTATTTAAATATTTAAAGGGATGTCATATTCAGGAGGGAGCAAGCTTGTTTTCTGCTGCTCCAGAGACTAGGACCCGCAACAATGGATGCAAGCTAGAGCAAAAGAGATTCCACCTCAACATTAGGAGGATCTTCCTGGCAGTAAGAATTGTTTCACAGCGGAACAAACTCCCTCGGAGTGTAGTGGCATCTCCTTCCTTGGAGGTCTTTAAACAGTGGCTGGATGGCCATCTGTTGGGGATGCTTTGATTTAGATTTCCTGCATGGCAGACTGGGGTTGGACTGGATGGCCCTTGCGGTCTCTTCCAACTATTCAATTCTATGATTCTATGATAGGGCCAGAACCTTTTCCAAGTCCCAACCTGTAAGCCGCAAACAGCAAGAGTTGGAGAATATGTACACTTGAGTCATATGTCTGGGAAAGATATCTCAAAAACTGTCACAGAAAAAGATATACTTTAAATTTTTAAATACAGAGGGCCCTTGGTATCTGCTGGGCTTTGGTTCCAGGTCTGCCACCATCCCGATGGATACTGAAATTTGTGGATGCGTAAGTCCAGTATATATACAACGGGATAGAAAAATGGTTCCCCTGCTATAAAATGACAGAATCAAGCTTTTTGGTTTATTTATTTATTTATATAAAAATTATATTTTCAAGTTGTGGATGCTTCAATGCACGGATAAGGGACCCAAGGATATGGAGGGGCAACTGTAAATCCAGCGCCAACACTTTAATGCTTCTAATAAAAGACAGTGCTCTGATTCACCCTTTCTTTTTGGCAAGGAAAGTGAGCAAACTGTAGTTCTCCAAAGCCGCAACAGACAACAATTTATCATTTAAATGGGTTGTGAGGCATCCCTGTAATGTTTAGTGTTCAAAACATAATCCTTTTTGAGAGACCCAAGCTATTCAAGGGACATAAGCGTTGGCCCCAGATGTCACAGTTGTCCCTGCTAGGACCAAGGATTCTATTCTGTGATTTCTTGTATTTAAATTGCATGCTCTGTTATAAAGTGGGTTCCTTGGGCCTCATTCCCACTTACAGAAGAATCGCTTTCTGATCTGAATCAATGGATTGATTCGACATCGAATAGTATATTGGCCCCGATCGCATTTTTTGGCATGGAATTGAATCAAAAAAGCCTACTTGTGGTTCCCATTCACAAATGAATCGGTTCTATTTAAACCGGTTCCAGAAGCAGATAACCCACTTGTGGTTCACATTGGGAAATTAATCGATTTAAATAGAATTGGTTCCTGCACAGGACATCCATTTCCGCTTTGCTGGATGTCATAATAAATTGATTCCGATCCGCATCCAGTTCCCATTTGCTCAGAAGCGATTCATTTGAAATTGAATTATAATATCGAATCCGATTCGGTGCCGGTCCCCACTTACGCAGATTCGATTTCGTTAAAAAGAAGCCGGAAAAATCACCATCAAAAAGATGTGGTTTAAATGGGTCTAGATCATGGCTCTCCCCTTTCAGAATGGCTTCAGCAATTCGGATTAAGTGGGAACCCGGGTTGTTTAAACTGGTTCATATCGAATCATGATTCGGTTTAAATGGTAGTGGGAATGAGACCTTTATGGGATATAAATTAAATAATAATAGCATGAACAGGGATTTTTT
>NC_056530.1:10048499-10056973 GCF_019175285.1 Sceloporus undulatus
AGACCCAATTGAGAGAAAATAGCTTGTAGCATAAACTAGGATAATACAAGCGATAAGCAGATGGAATTAGGAATTTTAGAAATAGAGAAATGGGAATGAGGACAACACGTAGATATTTCAGGGTTCCTCGTGATATTTATTTCGGGTAGAAAAGAGATTGAGAAAACATTTCTCATGGGAGTGGACCATCCAGTGGGATTCGGAGAAATGGTGACTGAAAGACATTCATATTCCAACGTGGAAATGAAAGAACGCCCTACTTTTAAAAACCTTTGAAGGATTGGAGGAGGAAACAGTTGTTTGTAGGGGGAAATGGAAAATGCAGGATCCAAAGTGTTGAATAAGAAGTGGCGTTCGCAAGCTTGCAAATGCTGGCTTGTTACAGATTTTTATTCATTAAAAGTAAATTTGTGTGCATTAAGAATTAAAAAATTGCTTGCTAAGGAAAGCCTCGGGCGAAAGAGGCGTCACCACGCCATGGGACCATCAGGGACACAGATAGAGACGCGATAAAAGGGCTGCGCATACCTGAAGTCTCCAACAGCGTCACTTGACTTGCTGTCCTCCTCCAGCTCTTCAGTCTTCTCACATGACGGCATTTTTGTAATTCAAGTATATAAGTGTTTCTCTAGGGTTGATATTTCAATGGAACGATATGATCGGGAACCTGTTTGCTGTGCATTATGGTGGTGAAATTATCCTGTTGTTGAACACTCATTGTGTTAAATAGTTTCACGTGAATTGTCAGAGTGCAATTTGATATGGGACCTCCCTCCGTCTCCAAAGGGAAAAGAGTACAATTGTCACATGTTGAAATACAGTAGTGCAAAGTGTTTTCCGGAGGGTTGCTAGACAGACCAATCAGTGGAACCAGGGAAGAAGGGACCTTGGGAAAGGACCTAGCGTGAATCGGGATTGGGCGCAGACCATAAGAAATTTTCCATTCATTCATTCATGCATTCATTCATTCATGCATAGCATGAAAAATGTCCTGATTATAGATTACATTTTTTAATGAGATGCGTCGAGTAAAAAAATTTCATAAAACCACCATAAAAAGAAATATTTCAGAAAAACTCTTAGCAATTTAACAGGGAATTAATAAGAACCTAAGGCTAGATGAATAACTGGATTAAGATCGAAATAGATTAGCAGACTGCCAAATATTGGTTTCGGCTTGAAGATAACAAACACCAGCCTTATTGAGTCCTCTTGTTTCAGAGTCACCTTACGCAACCATGTGATTGTGGTCCGCCTGTGCCGTCCACCATTCCGTTGCTTCGGCACCACCCACCGTTGGATGGGATCGGCCAGCTCGGGGAGGCTAGGGAAAGGTAGGCGTGGAAATCTAGCCTGGTGGCCTGCGGTTTCTCTGGCGGTTTGGGCTAACGGACTGGTGCCCTGGGCAGAATCGGCCAACAAGCTCGGCAATACTGGCTGGAGTCAGGCCTTCCTGCATCAACCAGGTCCCTCCATCAGAGGTTCGGAATCCAGCCCCCCTGCGGTTGGTGTCACCCTCCCCCCTGGGCCCATCCTCTCTGCTACCTGCGTGCCAGTTTGCTGTGGGAGGCAATGCTCATGCGCCGTTAGCGGCATGGCCTGGCAGGAGGCTTTGGCCGCCATGCCTTGGCTATGGCAGTGGCCAGAACCAGGGCTTGAGGGCCGGAGGCCGTGGAGATCGTGGAGTTACAAACCGTCGGCGTGCTAGCATTTGTAACTAGGTCCTATGGAACTGGAAAAGATACCCTTTGATCTTGTCGGAAGACCATGAACCATCTAAGATGATACTTCAATCGCTGCAAAGGCTCTTGCCCTGGAACAATTTCTTTTCCCAGAACCATTACTGAAGGCCAAGAACATGAACATGAATTTGTCCATCCATTTCTTTCTCCTTCCTTGTTTTCCCATCTTTCGGCTTATGAAATCTTTCAGTCCCAGTAATTGTAAGAAGCCCTACTGTAATTTATTATCCAAGCCACATTCCTTATTTTCAATAAAACTAATATGTTTTTAATTCTCTCTTTGGCTTGTATTTCACGTGGTAAATGTTTGAATGGATGATGCAGCTGGCATGAAAATGTTTGGGGCGGGGGAGGTAATTTGAACATGGCATAACTGGCATAACTACGTGCGCCCGTGTTCTAGCGAACGCGTCCATACGCGGCGTCCAGCTTACACTCCAGTATGTCTAGAGAAGTCTCACCAACTGTCCTTGGTGTGCCTAGAAGAAGGTATGGCGATTATGTGCCCATGGTGCACGTCCTGTTGGCATCCTATGGGTCGAGGTCCCATTATTTGCTATATGGGGGTTCCTAGGATAGCCATTTCGTTTCTTCTTATGGGGGGGGGGGGAGGGGTCCAGAAAAGCGTTCCCCTCGTTAGTAAAGGGCGCCTGTATGATGGTGCCACACTAAAGACTAGATGGTATGAGAGGAATAGTCACGGTCAGTCCTTTAGGACATCTCCACTGCTTGCTTTTCACCAGGGGAATGAATCCCTTTTTTCAATAGAGTCTCTTTAATACCTACATGTACTTACATTTGCCCCTTGGATAAGGTTGACTCCAAGTTCTTGAGGTGTAACATTTTTGACTTCTAATTTCTATACTTGTATCAACTATTGACGTTTTCCGTTCAGCGGTTGTGTTTCGTACAACAAACAATTTACGAGTCCAATCTAGATCTCAAGGTGACCTACCTGTCCCTTTCCAGAAGAACACTGGCAGATGACCAAATTTTGTGGGCTGAAGATATCTAACCAGATATACCTCATTAAATCGCTCTTGCTCGCCGTTTGTTTTCCCCTGACGGCTCCATGTTACATCCTCTGAATCCTTATCGGTTTGTAGGGTTCCTCTCTCCTGTACATTTCAGTTTTATCTCTTGGCTCTGTGTTTAATTTTAACCGCTTTTTCTGTTATGGTTATGCTGCACTGCTCATGGTGCCTCATCAGCATCAGCATCAGTGGTAACATGCGTGCTCCCTTAACCTGTGTTTGTTTGCGGACCAAGATTGCCATAGTGGTTCCTCAGCACTAGCCATACTGGATGAGTTTTTCCTGGGAGCTGAAGTCCAAACATCGCCTGCCAGAACAACTTCTGAGAGGAATTCATCTTATTCAAGAAACAGACAGGCCAGGTTTCTGGAAGGCAACGTTGAAGATGGGTCTCATGTCATGCGTGGTTGGGAAATGTTTTCCCCGTGTGTGCGTGAACCTGTCGAATATTGGCCACCATGGCTTTTCCCGCTTAATATTTATATTGAGCTCTTCGGCTGGGAGTCTGTGAGTAAAGGCTCTTGGTCTTTTTTCACATCAGTTTTATAATAATGAATAATTAATAAATGTTTTATTTGTACCCCCCCCCGCGCCCTTTCCAAACCGATCGGGCGGCTAACAGACTGCACCGCCAGGTGCGCAGACATATACACAGAATTAACATAACAACCATGAATAAAACAACATCCATAAAAACATTAAAAAGGCTCCTTAGCCCGTTCCTCGCACGGGCCCACGGAGAGGGAGGGGGCGCCCACAGGATATTTTAGTCGGGGATGCCTGATTTAAATAGGATGGTTTTAAGCCCCTTCCTGAATTGGGCGCTAGGGGTGAGATTGTTTGGAGTCGGCGCTCCTGTGGGCAGCGTTTCCAAGGGCTTGGGGCACGCTGTGCCTGTGCGAAAAAGATCTTCTGGCAGTGACAGCCAAACCTGAGCCCCAGGCACCTTCGGAGTTGCTGCCCAGATGTTCTGAGGGTGCGAGGGCGAATGTACGGGGAGTAGGGCGGTCCTTCAGGACATCCTGGGCCCAAGCCCTTTAGGGCTTTATAGGTATAACCACGCCTTAGATTGAGCTCGGAGGGCGGACTGGGCGCCCCAATGGGAGATCCTTTAGCACACAGGTGTTATGTGGCTGGTCCTGGGAGCACCAGTGGACCGCAGCCGCGCTTGCCATATTCTTGCATCCATTTGCAGCTTCCGAGTTTGGTATAAGGGTTGTCCCATGTAGGTACATTACAGAAATCCTAGTCCCTCGAAGTTACCAGAGCGTGGTACACCAGTTTGCAAGTGTCCCTCTGGGGCCAGGTAGTGGGCGCAGCTGGCGAATCAGCCGAAGCTGATAAAGGCTACTCTTGACCGTCGCATTCACCTGACTTCCTACCCATCTCTCTCCCCAAGGATTTTGGTCTCAAGGCGTGTTTACAGGGAATTTGAAGGGCTCCACTCAGTTGAGACTCGACCATTAGGATTCAGTGTCCTAGTGATCTTCTATGTCTGCATGTGCAATGGCTCTGATGATGCCCTAGGGAATGCCAGGTGATGATGGTGATGATTGCTGATGATTGATGACAGAGTCTTTGATAATAACCAAGCTCCACCATCTGGGTGGTTTCTGGCTTCTAAATCAAACTAGCATTAATGCCATTTCTTGAGTTGAAGTTAGCATATACTGAAAGGAGGAATGGGGGATGTGGGCCCGTTTGTTGGGGTGCAGGCTTTGTGGGAGCTGAAAACCAACTTAATTTCCTTATCTCCAAATTTGTTGCTTATCGTGTTCATTTGACAAATGAAAAGAGAATGTTGACAAGTCACAGGATATTGGGTGAAAGGGAGAAGCCTTAGTCCATTGGGACAGAAACCAAACTGTACTAAAAGCCCACACAATTTAAAAACAGACGTTGAGAAAACTGGAGAGTGTCTAAAAGGGTGACTAAAATGGTGATCAGGGTCTTGGACACCAATTGCCCTATGAGGAACGAATGAGGGAGCTGGGGATGTTTTCGCTGGAGAAAAGAGGTTTAGGTGATGATATGATAGCCCTGTTTACGTATTTGAAGGGTTGACTTCACATTGAGGATCGGGAGCAAGCTTTTTTTCTGCCTGCTCCAGAAGCTCAGAACCTGGAACAATGGAATGTAAACTCCCAGGAAAAGAGATTCCAGCACAACATTAGGAGGAATATCACTGACAGTCAGGCTGTTTGACAGTGGAAAAAACACTCCTTCCTCAGATGGGTAGTTGAGTCTTCCTCTTTAGAGGTCTTTAACAGTAGCCTGGATGGCCATCTGTCAGGGATGCTTTTGATTTGAGATTTCCTGCATGGCAGAATGTAGGGTTGGACTGGATGGCCCTTGGATTCTCTTCCAAACTCTACTCGATTCGACAATTCTGTGGATTTTTTATATTATTTATTTTATATTTATTATTTGCTACCATGTCTTCCTATGCAGTCATCCTGCTTGGAAGGCAGTTGTTCATAGTATTTCATCCAATCCCTTGATTGTTTCTCTTTTTCAGGATCCCAGTTCCTTAAAGATTGCAGTTCTGATCTCTTGTGGTTCCTTCTCTTCGGCACCCTTCTCGCATAATATGGATTCAAGGCTATGGAAATCTAGGCCGTGGTGGCTTCGGTTCTGGCGGTTTGGGCTACGGAGCTGGTGCCCTGGCAGAATCGGCCAACAATCTCGGCATCCTGGCTGGAGTCAGGCCTTCCTGCATCAACCAGGTCCCTCCATCAGAGGTTCTGATCCAGCCCCCTGCTGTTGTTGTCACCCTCCCAGGGCCCATCCTCTCTGCTACCTGCGAGCCAGTTGCTGTGGGAGGCAATGCTCCATGCGCCGTTAGCGGCATTGGCCTGGCAGGAGGCTTGGGCCACCATGGCCTTGGCTATGGCATTGGCAACCAGGGCTTGAGGGGCCTGAGGCGTGGATATCTTGGAAGTTACAACCGTCGTCGTGCTAGCATTTGTAACTAGGTCTATGGAACTGGAAAAGAATACCCTTTTGATCTTCGGAATGACCATGAACCATCTAAGATGATACGCAATCGCTGCCAAGGCTCTTGCCCTGGAACAATTTCCCAGAACCATTACTGAAGGCAAGAACATGACCATGAATTTGTCCATCCATTCTTTCTCCTTGTTTCCCATCTTTCTGCTTCTAAATCTTTCAGTCCCAGTAATCTGTAAGAAGCCCTTACTGTATTATTATCCAAGCCATCCTTCCTTCATTTTCAATAAACCTGAATATGTGTTTTAAATTCTCTCTTTGGCTTTGTATTTCACTGTGTAAATGTTTGAATGGATGATCGCAGCTGGCATGAACATGTTTGGGGCGGGGGAGGTAATTTGAACAATGGCATAACTGGCATAACTACAGTGCGCCCGTGTTATACGGAGACGCGCCATACGCGGCTTCCAGCTTACACTCAGTATGTCTAGAAGAAGTATACACATCGGTGTGCCTAGAAGAAGTAATGGGATATGTGCCCATGGTGCACGTCCTGTGGCACACTATGGGTACGAGTCCCATTATTTCTAATGGGGTTCCAGGATAAGCATTTCTTCCTTATGGGGGGGGGGGAGGTCCAGAAAAGATTCCCCCTGTAAGTAAAGGGCGCACTGTATATGTGCCCACACTAAAGACTAGATGGATGAGAGAATAGATCACGGTCAGTCCTTTTAGGACATACTACACTCTTGCTTTTCACCAGGGGATGAATCCTTTTTTCAATAAGAGTCTTTTAATAACTACAGTACTTACATTGCCCCTTGGATAAGTTGACTCAAGTTCTTGAGGTTAACATTTTGACTATAATTTCTATACTTGTACAACTATACGTTTCCGTTCAGGGTGTAACAACGAACAATTTACGAGTCAAACTAGATCTCAAGGTGAACCTGTCCTTTCCACAAGAACACTGCAGATGACCAAATTTTGCTGAAGATATCTAACCAGATATACCTCATTAAATGCTCTTCTGCGTTTGTTTTCCTGAGGTTCCATGTTACATCCTCTGAATCCTTATCGGTTTGTAGGGTCTCTATCATATACATTTCAGTTTTATCTGGTGTTGTTTTAATTTAACCAGCTGTTATGGTTATGCATGCAATGCATCATGTGCATCATCAGCATCAGCATCAGTGTTAACAGCAGTGCTCCTTAAATATGTGTTTGTTTCGGACCAAGATTGCCATAGTTCCTCAGCACTAGCCATACTGGATGAAGTTTCTGGGAGCTGAAGTCCAAAACATCTGCTAGACCAACTTCTGAGAGCTATCAATTTATATTAATAAACAGACAGCCAGGTTTCTGGAAGGCAACATGAAGATGGAGTCTCAGCATAAATGGGAAATGTTTTCCCCAGTGGTGATGAACCTGTCGAATATGGCCACCATGCTTTCCGCTTAATATTTATAATAGCTCTTAGACTGGGAGTCTGTGAGTAAAGGCTTTGGTCTTTTTTCACATCAGTTTTAAATATTTACCTTCCCATCTCTCTCCCACAAGGATTTGGTCTCAAGGAGGTTTACAGGGAATTTGAAGGGTCCACTCTAGTTGAGAATAGACCCATTAGGATTCAGTGTCCTAGGATCTTCTATGCTGATGCAATGGCTCTGATGATGCCCTAGAATGCCAGGTGATGATGGTGATGATGATGATGATGATGACAGAGCTTTGATAATAACCAAGCTCCACCATCTGGGTGTTTCTGGCTTCTAAATCAAATACATTAAAGCCATTTGAGTTGAGGTTAGCAATACTGAAAGGAGGAATGGGGGATGTGGGCAGCTTTGTGGGAGCTGAAAACAAATTAATTTCCTTATCTCCAAATTTGTGCTTATCGTGTGCATTTGACAAATGAAAACAGAATTGTTGACAAGTCAGCAGGATATTTGGTGAAAGAGGAGAAGCCTTAGTCATCTGGGACAGAAACCAAACTGTATAAAAGCCCACCACAATTTAAAAAAGACGTTGAGAAACTGGAGAGTGTCTATAGGAGGGTGACTAAAATGGTGAAGGGTCTGGAAACCATGCCCTATGAGGAACGAATGAGGGAGCTGGGGATGTTTAGCCTGGAGAAAAGAAGGTTAAGAGGTGATATATGATAGCCCTGTTTACGTATTTGAAGGGATGTCACATTGAGGAGGGAGCAAGCTTGTTTTCTGCTGCTCCAGAAATCAGAACCTGGAACAATGGATGTAAACTCCAGGAAAAGAGATTCCAGCACAACATTAGGAGGAATATACTGACAGTCAGGGCTGTTTGACAGTGGAAAACACTCCTTCCTCAGAGTGTAGTTGAGTCTCCTTCTTTAGAGGTCTTTAAACAGAGCCTGGATGGCCATCTGTCAGGGATGCTTTGATTTAGATTTCCTGCATGGCAGAATGGGGTTGGACTGGATGGCCCTTGGATTCTCTTCCAACTCTACGATTCTACAATTCTGTGATTTTTATATTATTTTATTTTATTATTATTATTTTGCTACCATGTCTTCCTATGCATTCATCTGCTTGGAAGGCAGTTGTTCATAAGTATTTCATCCAATCCCTTGATTGTTTCTCTTTTTCAGGATCCCAGTTCCTTAAAGATTGCAGTTCTGATCTCTTGTGGTTCCTTCTCTTCTGCCACCCTTCTGCATATATTGATTCAAAAAATCCCTGTTCATGCTATTATTATTTAATTTATATCCCATAAA
>NC_056530.1:10056998-10075544 GCF_019175285.1 Sceloporus undulatus
TGGGGTCACTTCAAACTCTACGATGGGTATGATTCTACGATTCCAGTGGAATGAAGCGGGGGCAAATGCATTCAACAGCCACTGTCGGGGACAGCTACAATGGTTCCTAACCATCTCACCATCACTGGCCTCCCACCGCTTCTGTACTTTGGGCCTCGGCTTCTCTTCAGCCTTCCTGCAAACCTCCTTCCTAACGTCCGCCTTTGCAAAGATGGAAGAAGTCATGTGGAAGCTGGAAATGTCACAGAGAAGCTGCCCCAGCTGTGGGGAATGGGAAGGAGGACTACAGGAAGCTGGGAGCTGGTTATAGGCAGGAGGATGCCAGAAGAGGAAAGCTGGGGGCCAGGAACAGGCAGTAACTTGGAGTGTCAATGTGTCCTGATCCAAGGTAGAATGGCACAAACATATTGGAACCAGGAACTGTTTTTTTCCTGATTCATCAGTTCAGATCAGGCACAACCCGATGCTCATAGTGGGAATAGGGCCTGAGTTATCTGTGTGTTGAAACCAGCTTTCAACAACCATTAAGTGAACCGTGAGTTGAGCTGACCAACATGATTTCATGCCAAACGTTTCTTAAACAACCTTTGAGACAACTGAGAAAAATACTGGTAGCATAACTATGCAAAATACAAACTAATAAATCAGAATGGAGCCTGATTGTATAGAAATAAGAGAAATGGGATGAGGACATTCATCAGTTAATTTAGGGTTTCCTCTCATGTGAATTCATTTGCTGGTAGAAAAGAGATTGAGAAACATGTCTCAATGGATTTCACCATTCAGTTGGATTCAGAGAAAGTGTGTGCTGAAAGACATCATAGTTCATAACGTGGAATAAGAAAGCTTAGCTTTTGCCCTTCATCAAAGGATTGTAATGATAAACAAAGTGGTTTTGAATAAATAATGAAAATGAAGGATCAAAGTGTTGAGATAATGGAAGTGCGTTCTGCATGGTTTACAAAATGCTGCTTGTGTTGTCATTCATAAAAATAATTTTGTGGTCCATAAGCTTAAAAAGAACTTGCTTACTAAGGAAATCCTCTGGCGAAAAATAGGCTTACCAGCGCCATTGTACGCATCATTTACACAGAGAGAATACGCTATGAAAGGCTTCGCATACTTAGATTCTCCAATCACGTAACTTACTTTCTTTCCTCCCACTCTTCACATTCTTTCTCCTCTGATTTTTTGTAAGTCATTATTACGTGTTGCTCTATTTTTGGATATTTCAATGCAAGCGATATTAGCGGGAACTGTGTTGCTGTTGCATTATGGTGGTGAAATGTATCCTGTTGTTTGGAACAACTCATTGTGTAAAATATGTTTCACTTGAATTGTCAGAAGTGCAATGTGAATATGGGACTGGCCTTCTTCCCAAAGCGAAAATAAAGAGTCAATGTTCCCATGTTGATAATACAGTATTAGCAAGTTTCCCTGAAGGTTCTAAGACAAGCAAATCAGGGGAAACCAGGAAGAATGACCTTGGAAAGGACCAAGCTTGAATCTTATTGGTCACAACCGTAAGAATTTTCATTCATTCATTCAGTGTCATCTCAATTCCATTCATAGCATGAAACTGCCCTGATTATAGATTCAAATTGGAATGAGATGGTCATCAAATTTCCATAAAACGCACCATAAAGGAAATATTCAGAAACTCTCTTTAGATTCTACAAGGTCCGACTGAAGAAAAAAGCTGAGAGCTAGATGAATAAGTGGATTAAAGAATCTAAATAGATTAGCAGATGCCAAAGATGTTTTCGTCTGTGCATATAACAAACACCAGCTTTATTTTTAGATCTCTTGTTTTGCAGAGTCACCATCTATCAACAATGCCAAGTATTGTGGTCCAGCCTGTTGCCGTCCCCTCCTTTGCTCCGCACTACCGACCGTTGGAGTTGGATAGCACTGGGAGCTTAGTGGAAATCTAGGCTAGGGAAATCTAGCCGTGCTGGCTTCGGGTAATGGCGGTTTGGGCTACGGAGCTGGTGGCCCTGGCAGAAGCACCGGAAATCTTGGCATCCTTGCTGGAGTCAGCTGCTCCAATCACCAGGTCCCTCCATCAGAGGTTCTGATCAGCCCCCTGCTGTTTGTTCGCACCCGCCGCAGGGCCCATCCTCTCGGCAACCTGTGAGCCTGTTTTGGCTGTGGGAGGCAATGCTCCATCGCAGTTAGCGGGCATTGGCCTGGCCCAGGAGGCTTAGGGCCATCATGGCCTTGGCTATGGCAATTGGCAACCGGGAGCTTTGGGGCCTGAGGGATACCTTGGATCAAGGTACAACTGTCGTCGACCAAGCATTTTGCAACTAGGCCATGGAAACTGGAATGAATCCCTTTTTGATCCTCGGAATGACATCGGAAACTCGAAGTATAACGGAAAGTCGCTGCCAAGTATCTTGCCCTGAACGATTTCCCAGCACCATTACTGAAGGCAGGGACATGCCATGAATTTGTCCCATCCATTCTGTCTCCTCGTTTCCCTGCCTTTCTGCGTCTAGATGCTTTCAGTCCCAGTAATCTGTAAAGAAGCCTTACTGTATTATTATCGCAAGCGCATCCTTGTCCTTCATTTTCAAATAACCTGAATATGCATTTTAATCCACTGTCTCTTGGCTTTGTATTTCACCTGTGTAAATGTTTGAATAATGATCACAGCTGGGCATAAATGTTGGCGCGGGGGAGCGAATTTGAACTAATGGCATAACTGGCAGAATTACAGTTGCCCACATTAACGCAGACACAATCATATACACTCGCCCGAAAGAGAGTGGAAGCCTGGCGCCAGAAGAAGCCTCGGTGTGCGGAGGAAATGGGTGTTCCTCGGATGGGGTGTGGCCTGTGGCCGCTACAGGTTACCAAGCCCCCATTATTTCTAAAGGGCTTCCAGCATATGCAGTTTTACTCAAAACAATGTGTGGGTGTGTCCGAACAGATCCCACGCGTAGGAAAGTGTGCACTGTAGTTATGCCGCCACACCAAGCTGGATGATGAGATAATAGATCACGGTCATGCTTTAGGGCAATTACACTATTGCATTTCACCAGGGAGGGATCATTTTTTCAACTAAGAGTCTTTAATAACTACAGTACTTACCGTACATGGTTGCCCCTTGGATACGTTGGATCAGTTCTTGGAGCAACATTTAACCTAAAATTGGTACACTTATACAACTAGATGTGTCTGTTCTGGTTGTAAGAACGAACAATTTAGGAGTCAACTAGATCTCAAGTTGGACCTGTCCGTTCCACAGAACACTGCAGATGACCAATTTTGCTGAAGATATCTACCAAGATAAAACCTTATTAAATGCTCTTACCGCTTTCTTTCCCGGGTTCTATGTTATACTCCTCTGAAGCTTATCAGTTTGTAAGATCGCTACATATAAGAACTTTTAGTTTTTATCTGGTCTTGTTTGAATTAAACCACTGCTTGGTTAGCTGCAAATGCATCATGTGCATCATCAGCATCAGCAATAAAGTGTAGCTTAACAGCATGCTCCTTAAACATGGATTTGTTTGGACCAAGTGCCATAAGGTCCTCAGCACTAGCCATCTAGATAAGCTTCTGGGAGCGGAGTCCAAAACACCTGCCATAAAAACTTCTGATAGCAATGCAATTTTAGATTAATAAACAGACAGCCAGTTTTCTGGAAGCACATGAAATGGAGACCAGAATATAATGGGAAGTTTTACCCCAGTGGATGATGAACCTTTTTCCCTGGTGTCTCTCGAATATGGCCACCAAGCTTTTCCCCTTGATATTTCTCCTAGGTCTAGACTGGGAGTCTGGAGTAAACACCATGATATAGATCGGTAAACCTGGCTGGAATAAGTACAAATGTGAAAGAGGGATCTAGGAGTCCAAGCAGACCACAAGTTTAAGATGAGTCAACAGTGCAAATCGGTAGCTAAAAAGTCCAATCAATTTTGAGGATGCATCAATAAAGTATATTGGTCTAGATCAAGGGAAGTAATTGTCACTCTATGCTGCGTTGGTCATGCCCCACCTGATAGGTTGTCGCATTCTGTGCCCAACAATTTAAAAAGGTCCATTAAGAACGGAAGTGTGTTCCCCAAAGGAGAATTGCTAAAACTGGTGAAGGTCTTGAAACCACACCTATGAGGAAATGGCGTTAAGGGGAGCCTGGGATGTTTTAGCCTTGAGAAGGAAGTTAAGAGGTGATAGCTAGCACCTATTTTAAATATGTTAAAGGGATGTCATATTGCAGGAGGGAGCAAGCTTGGTTTTCTGCTGCTCCCAGAGAACTAGGATTCCGCAACTGGATGACAAGCTTCAGCAAAAGAGATGCCACCTCACATTAGGGAAGATACTTCCTGGCAGTAAGAAGATGTGGTTTTTCACAGCGGAACAAACTTCCCCGGAGTGTAAGTGGCAAATGCTCCGTACCTTGATTTCTTTAAACAGATGCTGGATGGCCATCCTGTGTTGTGTTTGGGGAATGCTTTGATAGTTAGATTTTTTCCTCCCCCCCCCCTGCATGGCAAAGACGGGGGTTTGGACTGAATGGCCTTTGCCGGTCCTCTTCCAACGTATTCAATTCGAGGATTCTATGATAGGGCCAGACCTTTTCCCAAGTCCCACCCTGTAAGCCGCAAACAGCAAGAGTGTGGAGAATATGACACTTGAGTCATATGGTCTGGGAAAGATAGCTTCAAAAACTGTCACCAAAGATTATTACAGGGGTAAACCTCGGGTTTTTCTAATTATTTCGTTCCGCCGCGGGCTGTCGTAACCGATACATTTCGCAACCCGAAAAAGGCTTTTCCGAAATCGCGCTATGGGATGGAAATGCACGCAGCCGCGCTGCGCAGTTTTAAATTTTCGCGCGATTATTTTTTTCGTAACCCGAAAAAAAGTTCGTAACCCGGAACAAGGTTTTTTTTTTTTCCAATCTAACTTTTGCCTATCCCGGAAATTGGCGTAAAACGCGATCAATTTCGTAGCCCGGGTACCCAACGTAAACGTTTAAAGTTTGTAAAATACAGGAGGGCCCTGGTAATCCTGCTGGGCTTTGGTTCCAGTTCTTCCAACCATCCCGATGGATCTTGAAATTTTGTGGATGCTTAAGTCCCAGTATATATAACAATGGGATAGAAAAATGTTCCCCTGCTAAAAAATGACAGAATCAAGCTTTTTTGGTTTATTTAGTTATTTGATTAAAAAAATTATAATATTTGCCAAGTTGTGATGGCTTCAATGCAACATAAAGGGACCACAGGATAGGGGAGGGGCAACTGTAAAATCCAGCGCCAAACTGTAATGCTTCTACTAAAAGACAGTGCTCTGACTCACCCTTGTTTTTGGGCAAGGAAAGTAGCAAACTGTAGTTCTCCAAAGCCCGCAAACAGACAACAATGTTATCATTTTAATGGGGTTGTGAGGGCATCCCTGTAAATGTGTAACGTTCAAAACATAATCACCTTTTTGAGAGCCCACAAGCTATTCAGGGTACTAAGGCGGTGGCCCCAAATTCACAATTGTCCCCTCCCCCGAGTACCTAGATACTATTCGTGTGGTGATTTTCTAATATTTACATTGCATGAATCTGGTTATAAAGTGGGTTTCGCTTGGGCCTCATTCCAACTTACAGAAAAAAAAATCGCTTTCCCATCTGAATCAATGATCGAGTCGACATCGGATAGTAAATTTTTTCCCCATCAACATTTTTTTGGCATAGAATCAGATCAAAATAACACGTAACTTGAGGTTTCCACACAAATAATCAGTTCTATTAAACCTGTTCCTGTTCTGGGAAGCAGAGAACCCACTTGGTGGTGCCACATTGGGAAATGAAATTGATTTTAAATAGAAATTGGTTCCGCACAGGACATCCATTTTCCCGCTTTGCTGGATGTCCCATAAAAAAAACCGATTCCGATCTCAGCAATCCCACCCGGTTCCCATTTCTCAGAAAGCATTCAATGTGAAATTGAATTCATGAAAAGTCCGAATCCGATTCGGGGTGGCCGGTCCCCATTACGAGATTCGATTTTCTTTGAAAAGCAAGCCGGAAAAAGCAGACTCAAAAGGAGTGGTTTAAAAAAATGGGTCTAGAGCAGCCCCCAACAGTGCGAATCGCTTCGCGGTCGTAAAGTAGGACCGCCTGTTGTTTAAACTGTTTCATACCGAATCATGATTCGGTTTAAACGGGTAATGGGGAATAAGACCTTTATTTGGGATGCTTTTATACTCTTTTGGTAGCTTTGTGGTTTGAGACCAGACTTTTAATTAGTAAGGAATGATCTGTATCATTTTAGCTTACTCAGGCAGAGTTGGAAGAGTGAGTAAGAAATATTTACCCTTATGAACATGCCAACGCCTCCCCCCCAAACCCATTGACGGTGTGTGTGGATGTCTGCATATGTTTTCATAACTACATTAAAAAGCTTGCATCAACAGTCCTTGTTGCTTTGTATCAGGAGAAGCAACCTGATGGATTTTGGAGGTACTGGACATTGTGCGCCATCATCTCTGAACATTGGGCATACTGGCTGAAAAAGTTAGATGTGATCATGTCCCAAATCAGTTAGGGGGCACCCAGTTGTAGAAACGCCACATACCAGACATTTGTATCTTTTCACACACATTGCCATGCTTGATGTGGCACTCAAATAATATCTCAGCATTGCTCATACTATCTGAGGTTGATGGGATCTATGGCCTAAAATCTTTTCCTTTGTCCACTGGTGGACTGGAGTATCAAATGCCATCTAGTGAGTAGAAGAAGCACCAGCTGTCCATGGATGTTCTGGTCCATGAGAACTAAAACTATCCCAACCACAATCTATAGTTGGTCAACATTTTTATTAGAAACAGTTCAAGTATTTGCTGTAGTTTGCAGGTCCTCCAGACTTCCTTAGATTTTCCCCAATTCCACCTAAGTGATAAATTAATGCCATTTGTAGGAAGGGTGACAAACCAGGGAAGTCCACATTTTGGTCAAATAGTGTAGCTATCTGGTCCCAAATTAAACTTCACCACAAGGCAGAACTTTACATGAATCTTTGGACATTAATAGGATAGGACTCCTTTCCATTTAGGGTCTGCAGTTCCAATCCTTGGGCTTTGCCTTGTCCTTTCACCTTTGTTATCCTTCATTGGATCTGATACTTGGGCTTCAAAGGTGACCATTATACAGGACAAGTTAATGTGTTGGTTGCTGGGCTCAATTTGTTAACATGTTATCCCAATCAATTATTAAATTAAAACAGCTAACATTTATTCTGATGAATTGAACATCTAATCTTATGTTCCTTCCATGCACAGCACATTGTAAAAACTCAGTTTCATGTAAATATCATTTCTCTCTTAACTCTCCCCACCTTCTTAGCTCCTCCAGATCTCCTTTACATCTCCTCCATTCCCATCTTCCAATCCAACCCTGTCCTGATCTCTACTCCTTTGTAGTTGTGTGCCTACAAGTAATTTCTGCGTTGTGGCTACCCTAAATCAAAACTATCATGGGGGTTTCTTGGCAAGTTACTTCAGAAGGGGGTTGGTATTGCCACCCTCCGAGGCTGAGAGAGTGTGACTTGCCCCATGGCCACTGCATGGGTTTACATAGCTGAGCCGGCATTTGAAGTCTGGTCTCTGGAGTCACAGTCCAACACTCAAACCATTACACCAAGCTGACACTTTATTCCTACCTAGTACTAAAGGAATAAAAATAAAAGGGGGAAAGAAGGAAGGAAGGAAGGAAGGAAGGAAGGAAAGAAGGAAGGAAGGAAGGAAGGAAGGAGAGAAGGGTCTGCATCATAGCCACTGGTCAAATGTTAAGATACCATAAGCTTGTCCTGCGTGTACTTTGGATTACAAAGTGTAATTAAATCAAATAGAAGGTGAGGCATTTTTCCACTTTTCATTTCGAAGAGGCACTCATTAAATTGAAGTTAAAACAAAGCAAGGCACAATTCAACTTAATTAAGCATAATTAGAGGAGACCAGCCAGTGATCTCAGAGCTTCGGTGTCACTTAATTCCCCTTAGCCAAGCAACAGGCAGAACAAAGGTATAGCATTAAAAAGAAGCACTGGGGGAAAAAGAACTACTGCAATTTTACAATTCTGCTCTGCAGCAAGGCACAGCTTAAGGTTGTGAGCTATTAGTAAAGTATAGAATCAAAGAATCATAGAGCCGGCCCGCTAGAGGAATGCCATAGAAGTGCCGCCTCCACAAGCATAGGCTACAGGTGGAAGCCAGATGGCTCCTGGAAAGGTACCACACAACAGAAGGTGGCTGCATCACAACTTCTGATGTTTGAAGCTGCCGATGGATTGAGGGTTGACCCCCGCCAGGGCCCAGCTCAGCTGAGGTGTGCTTCTTCCATTCAAACAGAAAGGCCAGAGCTTCCCATTGCTCCTCTGTAACTGCTGCCTCCACAGCCTGAGGATTCAAGGGGATAGACTGGCATAATGAGCAAGACGGGAACAGCGGGCGCTTGGCAGATAGCAAGACATGGCAGAGCGATGGGAGAGAGGCTGGAACAAGCAAGAAGAAGGAGAGGTCAGTACATAATCCCATCATCAACAATCCCAGTTCCGCACCTTTTTCTGGACAAGTCCATCACGAAAGAAAGCAACTGGATTACACACAGGAATGCTTTCAATGTGGTTTCACATCCAATTTCTTTCTGGATTTCATTGTTCTGATTATCTAGTCACTTCTCCAAATTAATTGCTATCTCCAGAATTCCTTGCTATTCCATGGTTTATTTTACAATTTCGGTACACTTTTATCCTGCTGTATTTTACGGCCGATTATGTCTCACTCCAGCCGTGTTTGTGATATGTGTGTGTATGTGTGTCTATGCGGTTCTTCTTGCACACTGATGGTGATTATCACTGCCAAAGTTGATCTATAAAAATGAGGCAGCCGGTCCGTGTACAGCCACCGTTTGAAATACCATCTCAACGAGTTAGTTCATGTTTACAGGCAAGTGTATCCTGAAATATATTGCTTCGACTGGATTCCAGAGGGTAAACAGTCTACTAAATCAATTAATGGAACTATTTGCTAATAGTTATTGTATTTTATTGTTGTGTTCTGTATATTTTATTGGATTGTAATCCCACCTTGATCCATCTGCGAGAGCGTGAAAATATAAATATTATTATTATTATTATTTTTATTATATTATTATATTATTATTTATAATTCCTAAATTATCATACATTGCATTGCATTGCAACCAGTGCATTTCTATATTAGCTGTAGTTCTCACCTGGGTCTTCTTTGCTTAACTATCTGAGGCAGGGATGGACCCACATTTTTCAAGTGGCCATAGTATGGCTTGCCTTCAGGTCAATCATGGCCTCTCTGTCAAAGATATGTCTCATTTATGTTAAGATTAGTCTGAACTTTTAAAAAAGTCATCCAAGGTAATTTGGGTGAGTAGAGTTGTTATTCTATCTATCCTTGCAACAAATTCATCACCTGCTGACATGAAAACCCATAGCTGACAGTTCGGAGTGTGTATTTTTGAGTTCAAGTACATTCATTTATTCCTTCATTTCCTAATTATGGATCTTGATCTCTGGCATTAATTACGATCATTGCCAGTTCTACCGGGTCCAGAGGGGTCTTTTAAGGCTCACCTGTGGATGTCACCAATCGCACCCAGGGCTTTCTGCATGCAAAGACAATGCCCAGCGTCCAAGCTGCAATTCCTCCTTGAGTAAAGAAAATACCCATCAACCTCCAAATCAGTGGTTCCAAATTTGTCCTCCAGGGTTTTCGACTTCAGCTTCCAGAATTCCTGACTGTTGGTCAGGCTTATGGGAGTTTGAAGTCCAAAACACTTGGAAGACCAAAGTTTTGCCAATCGCTGTTCTAAATTGTTGCAAGCACCGCTGCGCAATTTCTTCCAACTAAAACAACCATCTCTCACCACGAAAGGCATACTCACTTCTCCGAAGAGTAGCTGTGAAGTATGGGGAGAGAAGTCGAGGGAAGCGTTGGAGGAGCTCAAGAAACCTGGTCCTTTTTTATACCGTTTTGGTGGCACATCCTTTATGGTCTGAGGCCAGATTTTTTAATAACTTACAAGATTGCCTTGTGTGTTGTTTTTGCTTACTCAGACGGGTCGGGATTGAATGACTAGAAACATTTACTTCATGCACATTACAACACTTTCCCCTCCCTCCCCATTCATGCAGATATGTTTTTCCTCATCTACCTAATGAAGCTGCATCAGCATGAATTCCATGTTTGTTGCTTGAGTCAGAGGAAGGCAACATGGTTCCTTGGAGATGCTCTGGGCATCACTGTTTATGGTCATGCTGTCTGGAGTTGACTAAAATTCCCATATCCAATAATCCAAGGCACCTGTTTGCAGGCCTTGGTTTGCTCTTCCCTACTTTAGGATTAGCAAACTGAGGACTTTTTCACAAGGTGGATGTATCACTGTCCCAAAGAAGAAGAAAGGGGGAAGGCAATCCGAAAATACAGGAATACATGCACGGATGGATACAGTATCTATTCAAAAAAGAAGAGCAGAGCGAATGCGAGTGAATCAACCACAATGTACCCATCGGCATCTTGATTTCGAATTAGCATGTTGCGCCATGGCACATTAGTAATCCTATGTCTGAACTGGAGATTCATTTCATCTAACACAAATGCGAATTGACTGCAAATTCGCAATGGGAAAGTAGGTATAATTGATGAAAACGAAATATGGATCTTATTCCTTACAACACCCTGCACTTTGGATACTTCAGGGATGCTGACTCAACGCAGGAGTCCATGGATTTCTGGTGTGTGTTGTGTTGGTGTGTGTATGTAGTGGTGGCCTTCAACTTGCATGTCAATTCATGGCCAGCCCCACTCATTTCAAGGTTTTTCTGCAAAGGCGAGGAGGAATCCTCAGAGGTGTCTTGCCAGTTCCTTCCTAGGAATATAAGCTGGATTCGTGGGTGGCTCCCATCCATCCAGTACTCTAACCAGGACTGAGGCATGTTTAGCTTTCAAGACCAGATGGGATCTGGAGTCTTGGTATTAGGCCCCATTCTGTTGGCCTAGATAGGGGAGGAAATGAATTCAGCCATCAAGTTTAATCCAGAATTTGTCCTGACAGAGGCATGAATGAAGGGCAAGGGTAGGTACATGGTTCTTGGTTGAATGCCTCTCACTTGGGCACCATGTAGAGAATCAGGAATTCCTCGCAATTAATCCCTCATGTTCTTCAGATGTGATTTAGTATGGGGTCGGTTCTATTGGTTTTACACCTATTTCTCCCCTTCTTTGTGTGAGACTGTACGCTGTCATTTCTGCCCTTGCCCTTTTCTTGCCTTGGGGCAAATGAAGTGACAATCGTCTTCCAGATCACTAGGTAGTCTGTTTTTTAATTTGTTTAATTAAGTAGGATTTAGTTTCGGTTTGGTTTTAATGTCGGTTTTTAAAAAACATATTTCATGATGAAAGGTGGCAAGGGACCCTAGTCTTTTATTGATTATTATCGCATGTAAACAAAGAAAATTACACACCAAAAGTCTGTACTTCAAATAGGATTAGCATAATGAACCTCAACATAACAAAAGGTGTGGCACAGGTCTGTGCCTTCTTCTTCCTTCCTTCCTTCCTCCCTCTCCATCCCTCCCTCCCTCCTCTTCCTTCCTTCCCCCGTTCCCTCCCTCCCTCCTTCCTTCCCCGTTCCCTCCCTCCTCCCTCTCTCCCTCCTTCCTTTCTCTCCTTCTTCCAGCCTTTCTTCCTTCCTTTTACTATCTTCAAATACATGGAAGGACACAGTAAACATACCCAAAGTTGTTCTGTTTTCCAATGCATTGCTTTGTTTTCAATGGTAATATCCGCTCCCCGTTTAGAAAAGAACAGAAAGTCTTCAAAGTACAGTCGGCTTTCTATATCCCCCATTCTTTATCCATGGATTCAACCATCCACATTTGAAAACGTTCAAAGACATAAATTCCACAAAGCAAAACCTTATTTCACCATTTGATGGCCTCATTCCCACGTCAGATAACGATTGTGCGATCTGACACTGATCGATTCGGACCGCGGCGCATGTTCCACATTACATTGACCAATCACATTTTCCCCCTCTAAAATAACCCACTTGTGGTTTACATTCATGAATGAATCGATTCAGAATGGACCTTTCCCAGTGGACGAAGGTGAATTTAAATCCATACCAATCCGCATCTTGTTCACATTGCACAGAATCGATTTTCTAAAAAAAGAAGCGGAAAAAATCAGTGTCAAAAAGACACAGGTTTAATGGCTCTGGAGCATGGCCCCCTCTCTGGATCACTCAGCAATTTGGTTTAGTGGGGAACCAGGGTGTTTGAAACCGGTTCTAAGCCAAATTGTGTCCAGTTTAAAGGTAGTGGGAATGTCCCTATAAAAGTATACCAATGTTTTTTGAGACTTGAGCATCAACGGTGGGACCAAACTCCAATTGATTTCAAGGGCCCAGTGTATTCTTCTTTATCTAAGCAGAGGATTAGGGATCACATCTTTTGTAAAGGGTGTGGTGTGGTATGTGTATGTGAAGATTGTGAATTCATATACATCTATGATTCAAATACCAAACTGATGTAACAGAAAGACCTAAGTGTCTTGCACCAAGGTGATGAAAATAGTGTATTTATTGAACCTATATTCTTATTGCATTTGTAAATGGGAAGGAAGGGCTACAACATGTCTTAATAAACAAACTCAGCCAGACCACAGATGCCCCACGCCGCTAAAAATAAAATAGTTTGACACCACTTTAACTATCGGGTGCCATCCTGTGGAATCCTGGGAATTTGCGGTTGGGAAGTATTCCGAGAGCTCAAGTGCTCAACAAATTCCAAATCCCAGGTTTCTAGAGAGTGGTTTTCAACCTTCCTTATGCCATGGCCCTTTAATACAGTTCCTCATGTTGTGGTGACCCCCACACATAAAATTATTTCCTAAGACATCGAGAATATGTGTCTTAGGTGAACCCTGTGAAAGGGTCATTCAACCCCCAAAGGGGTTCAGACCACAAGTTGGGGAAGCGCTGTCTAGGGCTCTGGCTCATTGGCTTCTATTAAGATTAGTTTGATCCATTGTGAGATCGTCACTGATCTTTAGGGCTGATGGGGTCCCTTAGGAGGCTTAGAACATTGCCCCCTTCTTCTTCATCTCCCCATCTTGGGTTGTCTTCCCTGAAGATGCTACCAGGTGGAAGAGGATGACTATCGCACATAGAAGGACACTCCTGCCCTTCAGTCAATGCAATTCCCTGCTATAACGCTCTAATGTTTTAATTACATTTTTATTAAATATTGATGTTTCAGAAGCGTGGCATGAAGCTAATCATGCAGAAGGCTGGTTGGACCAGAAACAACCTCAAACAGTGGTCATTGTTATGCTTTAGGAATCAGGTCCAGAAAAGAGGACAATAAAAGGGCTGAATCACAAAGCTTGCTTTATCTTTTGAACTGCCTTCAGTGCAGATGAGATGGAACATGGAAAGCCCTGCCAGCACAAACACTGAGACAGATAAGCAGGCATTTTGCTTGAGGTGCGAGTGTAGTTAGGGGAAAAAATATTTGGGCTGGAATGTGTTAATGGTTGTGCATGGCACTCTCAAAGAGTTATTCTCACCAATAGCAGGTTGCTCTTCAAAAGAATTCACACAGCAGCACTTCATGATGACCGAAGGAACATTAGACTCTAATGGTTGTGTTTACATCTGATGGGTTCTTTGGGAAAAGCTGTGTCACCATCATGGCTCTCTTTGAATCAAACACGTCATGTGCCTTCAGATGTGTGAGAAGAAACAAATTGGATAGACTGAAGTGTACTGAACTTTCTTCATCCCATAATCCTTTAATGTGCTCAAGTTGGTCCCTCTTCACAAGGATGCACTTAGGATGGAAAAATGAAAGGTCTAAATATAGGATGGGGGACCCGGCCTGAGCGAGACTATGTCTGAACGTGACTAGGAGTCCAAGTAGGCAAAGTTGAACATGAGTCAAGAGTGCTATGGGAACAGCTAATAAGGGGCAAATGTGATTTTAGGCTGCTCAATAGAAGTATAGTGTCTAGACTGGATATTGTTTTCTGTGCTCCAGAGACTAGGACCTGGAAGAATGGATGCAAGCTCCCGGAAAAGAGATTCCACTCAAATTAGGGGGAACTTACTGACAGTGGGCTGTCTGACATGTGAACACACTCCTTCCTCGGCGTGTAGTGGAATCTCCGTCCTTGGAGAGGTCTTTAAACAGAGGCTGAATGGCCATCTGTCGGGGATGCTTTGATTTGGATTCCTGCATGGCAGAATGGGTTGGACTGGATGGCCCTTGCAGTCTCTTCCAACTCTATGATTCTATGATTCTCGATGAGACATGAAACATGAACCTGGTATCAAATGCCTTCCTGTCCACAGCTCAAAACTGTGGGGGGTGTGTATATGTATAAGAGGGGAAGGGAAGGTGAAGGTAATATACAATTGTAGCTGTTATCATAGACTGCATCTCCACTGTTGTCTGGGAATGCCGCCAAGTGTCAACAGCAAGCTGAGCCATAATCAGTGCAGAGATAAGACAGTTCGCAACAAACATCAAGCAGAGTTTCTCGGGAAGTCAGGGTCAAAGATCGGTGGTGCATACAGAAACACTCCACTCAGGTCCTAGGTTCAGGGCTTATGGCAGGTAGAGTCACCAAAAGCAGGTCCAAGACTAGCAGGAATTCCAAGCCGCAGAGATAAGGCGTCATGGAGGAGGATGAATCACAGGTCCCCTTCTTCCTTTAACTTTACTGCACTTAATTTTGTCGCGTTTTGGCCCCCCACACTTTTTTATTAAAAACCAATTTTTTCATTCTTTGTCAGTGCGCGAAGAAGTCCGGATCGGATACAGGATGCCATGGTCAGTACGGGATGCCTCCTATTGGGCACAGAGGTGGATGAAAGTAAAATCTGCGCGTAACGTTTACATGCTGCGCCTCGCTAGCTTGGGAGGAAAGGATGGAAGAGGGCAGTAGTGTGATCATCTCCAGGGTCACCAAAATACCAGTGGTTGTCACCCGGGGCATCAACACAAAGAGAGAGATCTTGGGAGCACCTTTGAGGATGGGTGCAGGACAGACTGCCAAAAAAAGGGACAGTCTCCCGGCAAAATTTTTATTTTCATGGCCCATTGGGACTGGAGTACAGATCTCTCAACCCAACTACTAAAATGACTCTATTTTCACTTTGGGTTTTTGTTTTCAAGCCAGCCTAGCAAGCAATTCATTATGATGAACAAGGTGGACCCGGAGGAAATGCCATTGGGGAGTTGAACGAAACCTATACAACCAGTTGTATCTATTTGAGTTATGTGTGCAGGTTTGGCTTGTCAGCTTTGCCACAGAACAAGGTTGTGAGATGAGTGAATGGAATAGGAGGGACTCTTTCGCTCCCTCGCTGGACACAGATTTTCTTTTTGAGCATAGCCTCTGGCTTGAGAGTGTCTCCTCTGTATGATGAGAGCATCAAAAATGCTGCTATTACCACCTTCAAATGGATTGGCTTAGTAAGCCCTCCAGGAAACTATTTGGCATTGTCTCCTTGGCACATCTCAGCATCTCCTTCTCGGTCCAATCCTATTTTATTTGTTCTTTTGTTATTTATCTTCGAAAACATCTCTTTCATTATTAGAGGGGGGAAAGGTAATTTAAAAAGCTAAGTCATTGCCTTCGAAAGAAAGGAAGCAGAAAGATTATGCACAATAATTTTGCTATGGTGGTTATTTTTTATAATCACTGTATTTCAATGTTTGTTTAGAAGAACTAAATAGGAAGGCCTCAGCTTCCTGTCTCCAAAGATGATGGGACTCTTCATTAGCACACGCCTGGCAATTAGCTCCTGGCATTTATCAAAACAAAGCCAGTCCTTCGGAAAGTGAAGGGGGATCAATAATTGAATGAACTGAGATTAAATTCCCCCAGTGCAGCTGTCAGTAGGGTATGCCTTCTTTCTAGCTGCAAATAATAATAATAATAATATAATAATAATAATAATAATAAAATAATAATAAATTGTTATTATTATATCCCACCCATAACATGGATCATGTAGAATTCACAGTCATGAGGAGCATCTCAAAACAGGGTGGGGTATAGAATCTAGAGTTGTAGAGACCGCAAGGGCCATCCAGTCCAAACCCCATTCTGCATGCAAGGAACTCTCATCAAAGAATCCCAACATGGCCATCCAGCCTCTGTTTAAAGACCTCCAAGAAGGAGACTCCAACACTCTCCTCTATGGATAATCTCTTTTCCTGCAGCTTGAATCCTTTGTTCCGGTTCCTGTTCTCTGGAGCAGCAGAAAACAACTCGTCCCCTCCTCCATATGACACCCCTTCAATATTAAACAGGGCTATCATATACCTTTAGCCTTCTCTTTTCCAGACTAAACTCCCCAGCTCCCTAAGGCGCTCAGAGATTTCCTGCATGGCAGAATGGGGTTGGACTGATGCCCTTGTGGTCTCTTCCAACTCTATGATTCTATGATTTTGGGCATGGTTTCCAACCTTCACGTTTTTGTTGCCTTCCTTTGGATACACTCCAGTTCTCCACCTCCTTTTTGAATTGTGGTGCCCAGAATTGGACACAATATTCCAGGAGGGGCCTGACCAGAGCAGAATAAGTGGACTATTTCCCTTGATCTAGACATTCTTATATAGCGTAGAGTTGGAAGAGACCACAGGGCCATCCATCCAACCCCTGCCATGCAGGAATTTAAAAACAAAGCATCTGCGGCAGATGGCCATCCAACCTCTGTTTAATGACCTTTAAGGAAGAGACTCTTCTACAACCGAGAAGGAGTGTGTTCCACTGTCGAACGGACCTTACTCTCAGGAAGTTCCTCCTAATGTTGCGGTGGAATCCGTGGTTTGCATCCATTGCATTCTAGTATCTGGAGCAGCAGAAAACACACTTGCTCCCCCCCCTCAATTGACTTTCCTCAAGTATTAAACAGGGCTATCATACACCTCTTAACCTTCTCTTCTCCAGGCTAAACACCTCAGCTCCCTAAGTTGTTCGTCATTGGGCTTCAAGTTTCCAGATCTTTCAACATTTTGGTCGCCCTCCTTTGGACACATGGCTCAGTTTCTCAATGTCCTTTTTGAATGTGGTGCCCGAACTGGACAAAATATTCCAGTGAGACCTGACAGAGCAGAATGTACTTGCACTATTACCTCCCTTGTCGAGACACATAGTTTTATGTGCAGCCTAATTGCATTGGCCTTTTTAGCTAGCTCCCACGATACGGATCCCAGTTTTCAGCCTACCGTAATGATTCAACTAGAAGTCAAACCTCATGTATAAGTCAAGGGCCAAAGTTTGGGCTCCAAATTATTGATTTTGTTCTGACCCTGAAGCCGAGGATAAAAATTTAAGAGGCATGTAAAAAAGGATGACGCAAAGGAAACAATGCCAAAGAATTTACAAAATCCTTTGCAGGCATAACTATTTGTGCTCAAAAAAGCCTAGATGGTGAAAGATTAAAAGGGGGGGGCAGTGATGATCTGGACAGTTTATGTTTTTGCCTTTCACCAGACACAAATAAGTGTCAACTACAGTACTTAGAGAACATAGATTGACCCGTGGATAAGTCGACTCAGGTTTTCGGTCAATTTTTTATGATACATTTCTAGACTTATGCTGAGTATATACAGTACTGTACAGATCAGCTAATGCCATCCATCAGTGAATAATAGTAGCAAGCAATATAGAACCAGCTCTTATGCATGACTGAAGTCTTTGCCATACCGTCCAACAGAAATTGGTGTCACCACCTGTTTGCAACTTGGTCAATCTCAAATCATGTTATTCTGATTCCAGGTTCATCTCCCTGCAATGGAAACTTCTGGGATCCTACCTGGATGTTTTATTCTGTAGCCATCTATCAGTCGTTTGAGGTCTTGGATAGTCACTATAGAACTCAAGGATCTGACATTTTCAGCGAGGCTTTGATGCATCTGTCTTTGGTTGGGGTGCGTGTTTGAAGGCAGCCAAGCTAAGAAAGCTGACCATGCTGGATGGGACAGAACCAAACTTGTCATCAAGTTCTCGTAACAGCAGAAATGGCAGCCATATTCTAGTTTGCCTACTTAGTTGGCATGTGAGCAAGTAACATCCTGACCGATCCCCGAAGTATTTGGCATGCGTCCCCGGGGCGTTCTTGTGCAGCCCTGCCATAGACCAACAGGACTCTACAGAATCCTTCATCATTGGCTATGCTAGAAGGGAGGCTAGGGAGTTTTTCCAATCATGTTTTTGGATCTAGATGGGATCAAAGAACTGTCAATAACGGAACTTCAGAGATTCCACTACTGGAGGATAGTTGAAGGGTAAAATGCATGATGGGCTCTTTGTCTACAGCTCTCACCTGATGCGGATGCAAGGAAGAGATAGGGTATTTCCTTTACTAATAGCTCACAACCTGAATCTGTGCCTTGCTGCAGAGCGACTTTGTAAAATTAAAGTAGTTCTTTTTTTCCCCAGTGCTTCTTTTTAATGCTATACCTTTGTTCGCTGTTGCTTGGCTAAG
>NC_056530.1:10075569-10081923 GCF_019175285.1 Sceloporus undulatus
GGGAATTAAGTGACACCGAAGCTCTGAGATCACTGGTTCATCTCCTCTAATTACTTTTAATTAAGTTGAATTGTGCCTTGCTTTGTTTTAACTTCAATTTAATGAGTGCCTCTTCGAAATGAAAAGTGGAAAAATGCCTCACCTTCTATTTGATTTAATTACGCTTTGTAATCCAAAGTAAATGGGACATCAAGTGTCTGTACCTCACGCAGGACAAGCTTATGGTATCTTAACATTTGACCAGTGGCTATGATGCAGGCCCTTCTCTCCTTCCTTCCTTCCTTCCTTCCTTCCTTCCTTCCTTCCTTCCTTCCTTCCTTCCTCCCTTCTGCTGCCGCTTACGCTTCTGCGTCTGCTTCCGCTTCCGCTTCCGCCTCCACTTCCGCTTTCCCTTACCCTTCCTTCCTTCCTTCCTTCCTTCCTCCCTTTTATGTTTATTCCTTTAGTATTACATAGGAATAAAGTGTCAGCTTGGTGTAATGGTTTGAGTGTTTGACTGCGACTCCGGAGACCAGACTTCAAATGCCGGCTCAGCTATGTAAACCCATGCAGTGGCCATGGGGCAAGTCACACTCTCTCAGCCTCAGAGAATGGCAATACCAACTCCCTACTGGAGAAACTCACCAAGAAGCCCCCATGATAGGTTTGACATAGGGTCGCCATAACGCAGAAACTACTACAAAGGAGTAGAGATACGGACAGGGTAAGATGGGAATGGAGGAGATGTAAAGGGGATCTGGAGGAGCTAAGAAGGTGAGGAGAGTTCAGAGAGAAGTGATATTTGCATGAAACTGAGTTTTTACAATGGGCTGTGCATGGAAGGAACATAGGATTAGATGTTCATTTCATCCGAATAAAAGTTAGCTGTTTTAATTTAATAATCGATTGGGATAATTCAGTCACATGTTAACAAACTGAGCCCAACAACCAACACATTCACTTGTCCTGTATAATGGTCACCTCTGAAGCCCAAGTATCAGATCCAGGGAAGGATAGCAAAGATAAAAGGACAAGGCACAGGCCAAGGATTGGAACTGGAGACCCAAAATGGATAGGAGTCCTATCTTATTAATGTCTGAAGACTCATTTAAGGTTCTACCTTGTGATGAAGTTTAATTTGGGAGATCATTTGGCCAAAATGTGGACTTCCCTGATTCTTCACCCTTCCTGCAGATGGCATTAATTTATCACTTAGGTTAGTGATTGAATTGGGAGAAATCAAAGGAATCCTGGAGGACCTGTAAACTATAGCAAATGTTTGAACTGTTTCTAATAAAAATGTGACCATATTGGGTTTGGATAGTTTTGGTTCCCATGGACCAGAACATCTATGGACAACTAGATGGCATTTGATACTCCAGACCACCAGTGGACATAGGAAAAGCTAAAAGATTTTAGACCATAGATCCCATCAATATTAGATAGTATGAGCGACGATGAGATATTATTTCAGTGCTAGATAAAGCATGGCAAAGTGTGTGGAAAGATACAAATGTCTGGTGAGTGACGTTTCTGCAACTGGGTGCCCCCCCAGCTGATTTGGGCCATGATCATATCTATCTTCTTCAGCCAGTATGCCCAATGTTCAGAGATGATAGGACACACTGTCTAGTACCTCCAAAATCCATCACATTGCTTCTCCTAATACAAAACAAGGACTGCTGATGCAAGCTTTTTAATGTAGTTATGAAAACATATGCACACATCAACACACACCATCAATGGGTTTGGGGGGAAGGCGTTGGCATGTCCTTAAAGGTAAATATTTCTTACTCACTCTTCCAACTCTGCCTGAGTAAGCTAAAATGATGCACAGAATCATTCCTTACTAATTAAAAGTCTGGTCTCAAACCACAAAGCTACCAAAAGAGTATAAAAGCAGCAGCTCTCTTGAGCTCCTCCAACAACTTCACTTGACTTCTCTCCAGTCCTTCACAGCTGCTCCTCAGAGAAGTGAGTATGCCTTTCATGCTAGAGAGAGCTTGTTTTGACATTTAGTGGGGTGAGATCTGCTTCTGGACTTTGCACCATTTTAAAAAGGGTTGAAATATATTTTCTGCTAGATAAAGGTGTTCAGAACTTAGTTTTTCTCTACCACCTTGAAGGCCCCATATCCAATCGTTGGTATCTCCAATGGGGCTGGGGAACAACTCTACTTGAGAACCTGGAGAGCTGTTAAGGCACAATTCTTCCAATGTGAAAGGACTGCCTTGTTCGGCTATCCAGATGGATACCTTAGAATGAATGAATGCTTTCTAACTCATAGTCAGATATAATTATATCCCCAGGAGCCACAATTTATGTTCATCCATTGCACCATTTTATTTTCCTAATTTCGTATTTCAGCAAAACTGTTTCATCATTTTCTTCATTTTCCAGTTTAAAGACCCAGTTGTCATGCTTTTGAAATAGATTTCTTTTTGAAGCCACTAATTTGGAAGACATCCTCACGTCCCTTTGCTTTCATACATGCAATACTGTACACAATATCATCTAACGTATATGGGTTGTTTCCTAATGTTTCATTTTTTTCCTTAAATCACGTACTGGTAAAAACGTAGGAAAGTTTCTACTAATGTTTCTCTCCTTTGTTCCTCTGATGACTTTGTCCAGAAAAAGGTGCTGAACTGGGATTATTCATGATCGGATTGTGTACTGATGTCTCTCCATTTTTCTCTCTTGCTTTTTCCAGCCTCTCTCCCATTGCTCAGCCATGTCTTGCTATCTGCCAAGCTGCGCTGTTCCCTCTTGCTCTTCCCTCCCAGTCTATCCCCTTGGATCCTCAGGCTGTGGAGGCAGCAGTTACAGAGGAGCCCTAGGAGTCTCTGGCCTTTCTGATTTGAATGGAAGAAGCACAACCGCCACAGAGCCGGGCACCCTGGCGGGGGTCACCCCTCAATCCATCAGCCAGCATCCACCATCAGAAATTATGGTCCAGCCACCTCCTTTTAATATATTCATACCAGGACCCATCCTGGCTTCCACCTGTGAGCCCATTCGTGTTGGAGGCAGCACTTCTTCTGGCAGTTTCTCTAGTGGTCGCCTTGGATCTCACCGTCTGAGTGGTTCCTTGAGACCCAACATCTGCTCTCTCCCCTGCTAGATTCCTAAGGAATATCTAAACTGGAAGAAGAACACGGAATGACCACCCCACATATCCAAAGCTGATGATTTAGATTCGGGTTTCAATATGTTGTGATCTACCTAAATCTCAGCAATTGAAAATTTGGGTCTACGCCTCTCTCTGCTTCTCATCTACAAATCTATGCTTCAGATAGGAGTTCTGAAATTCACATATGCTCAACAGCTGAAATTGTATGTCAAATCCAACAGGGCTTTTGGTGTTCGGCATTCTTGAAAGCTGAGTAATTCTGGTCCATCACTGTGTGCTGTACATCCCTTCTGCTTTCTTTTTACCATCTTATTTGATGCTTGTAACCTTTTTATCTCTTCTCTCTTGGATTCCTATTAAAACTAGCTCTGCATCGTAACATCTGAGTATTAGTTTTCTTGATCTTTAATCCATAAAGGGGTCCATTTTCACATTGCTTATGAATGTTTAGGGCCAGTAATCTCTGCTATATCACCAATAAGCGCGATGGTATCAATGGGAACCACGCTGGGGTTGAGTATGAGAATTCCACCATCTTGGGGGGAGAGAGGCAGGCTAGCTCCAACTGCCTGCCTGAAGAAGTAAAGCCCTCCCTTCAGCCACCATCTTTGAGGGCAGAGAGGCCTGGCATGAAAGACTAAGAGCCCTCCTTCCGACCACCATCTTCAGGGGGAGAGAGGCCTGTTATGTTTTATTTTGACTTTGTATTGTACTTGCTGTTGTACACCGCTTTGATCTAATTTGGAAAAGCGGTATATAAATAAACATTATTATTATTATTATTATTATTATTATTATTATTATTATTATTATTATTATTATTATTAATCACAATCCGGACTGGTGAAATCTATCAGCAAAACAAATGCAACAACTCATCTCATTTAAACATCAGACGAAAAGCCACAGTGATTTCTTCCTCCAACAGACATTGGTGCCGTAGTGATCATTGTGTACAGATGGTGGGATTCATTTGCACCACTAACTCCCTACAGATGACCAGCAAGGTTTAAGTAATGCACAGATATGGGAAAGATGTGGCAGTCTTTTCCTTTTACAAGACTCCCCTTTTAAGACCCCAATAAATATGATTGCATAGGAAAGTACAGAAATTCTCAACTGGGTGAGGATGAGGATGAGGAAAGGACCATTCTGCATATCCAGAGATGTCAGCTCAGACCTGGGTTTCAATATGCTGTGATCAACATAAATCCCCACCGAACACAGCTTTTCAAAACTCAGGTCCATACTTCTCTTTCATGTCTCTGCTTTTCGTCTACTAATCTATGTCCAAAACTGCTGGTCTGACATTTAGCCATACATACCTTTTATCTGAAATCTTAGGTCAAATCAAACAGGGCCAGGGATTTTCAGCCCTTCTGAAAGCTGGGGAACTTGGTCAATCACTTTTGTTTTGTGCCATGAAAATTAAAATTTGCCGGGAGACTGTCCTTTTGGCAGTCTGTTCTGCACCCAAGTCTCAAAGGTGCTCCAAGATCTCTCTTTGTGTTGATGCCCCTGGTGACACCACTGGTATTTGGTGACCCTGGAGATGATCACAGTGCTCTCCCCTCCTTTCCTCCAAGCTAGGCGCAGCATGTAAAGTTACGCAGATTTTTTTTCACTCTGTCTGCCAGATAGGAGGCTCCCGTACCTGACCATGGCATCCTGTATCCGATCCAGACTTCTTCCGCACCTACAAAGAATGAAAAATATGGTTCTTTAAAAAGTGTGGCCAAACGCGACAAAATTAAAGTGCAGTAAAGTTAAAGGAAGGAAGGGGACTGTGATTATCTCCATGACTCCTTATCTCTGCGGCTTGGAATTCCTGCTGTCTTTGGACCTGCTTTTGGTGACTCTACCTGCCATAAGCCCCGACCTAGGACTCTGAGTGGAGTGTTCTGTATGCACCCCCATCTTTGATACCTTGACTTCCCTAGAAAACTCTGCTTGATGTTTGTTGCGAACTGCTTATCTCTCTACTGTAATTGCCAGCTGCTGTTGACACTTGGCGGCATTCCCAGAAAACAGTGGAGATGAGTCTATGATAACAGCTACAATTGTATATACCTTCACCTTCCTTTCCCTCTCTTATACATTACACACACCTCCACAGTTTTGGAGTGTGGACAGGAAGGCATTTGATACCAGGTCATGTTTCATGTTCTCATCGAGAATCATAGAATCATAGAGTTGGAAGGACTGCAAGGGCATCCAGTCCAACCCCATTCTGCCATGCAGGAATCCAATCAAGCATCCCCGACAGATGGCCATTCAGCCTCTGTTTAAGACCTCCAAGGACGGAGATTCCACTACACTCCGAGGAAGGAGTGTGTTCCACTGTCAGACAGCCCTTACTGTCAGTAGTTCCTCCTAATGTTGAGTGGAATCTCTTTTCCTGGAGCTTGCATCCATTCTTCCCAGGTCCTAGTCTCTGGAGCAGCAGAAAACAATATCCGGTCTAGACACTATACTTCTATTGATGCAGCCTAAAATCACATTGGCCTTATTAGCTGTCCATGCACTTTGACTCATGTTCACTGTTGGCCTACTTGGACTCCTAGATCCCTTTCCGACATAGTCTCGCCAGCCAGGGTCCCCCCATCCTATATTGACCTTTCATTTCCATCCTAAGTGCATCCTTGGTGAAGAGGGACCAACTTGAGCACATTAGAAGGATTATGGGAATGAAGAAGGTCAGTACACTTCAGTCTATCCAATTTGTTTTTCTCACACTTGCAAGGCACATGACGTGTTTGATTCAAAGAGAGCCGATGATGTGAACGCTTTTCCCAAGAACCCATCAGATGTAAACACAACCATTAGGTCTAATGTTCCTTCTGGTCATCATGAAGTGCTGCTGTGTGAATTCTTTTGAAGAGCAACCTGCTATTGTGAGATAACATCTTTGAGAGTCATGCACAACCATAACACATTCCCAGCCCAAATATTTTTTCCCTAAACTATCACGCCACCTCAAGCAAAAGTGCCTTCTCTTATTCTGTCTCAGTGTTTGGCTGGCATGGCTTTCCATGTTCTCATCTGCACTGAAGGCAGATGTTCATAAGATAAGCAAGCTTTGTGATTCAGCCCTTTATTGCTCCTCTTTTCTGGATCCTGATTCCTAAAGCATAACACTGACCACTGTTGAGGTTGTTCTGTCCAACCAGCTTCTGCATTATTGCTATCATGCACTGCGTTGCTGAAACATCAATATTTAATAAAAAATGTAATTAAACATA
>NC_056530.1:10081948-10086236 GCF_019175285.1 Sceloporus undulatus
TATAGCAGAGGATTGCATTGACTGAAGGGCAGGAGTGTCCTTCTATGTGCGATAGTCATCCTCTTCCACCTTGTATGCATCTTCAGGGAAGACACACAAGATGGGGAGATGAAGAAGGAAGGGGGCAATTTTCTAGCCTCCTAAGAGACCCCATCAGCCCTAAAGATCAATGGAATGACAGATCTGACAACTGGATTACACTACTGTTAATAGAAGCCAGTGGGCCAGAGCCTCTGGAAAAGCGCTTCCCAACTTGTGGGTCATGACCCCTTTGGGGTCGAAAGGCCCTTTCACAGGATTCGCCTAAGACACATATTTCCGATGGTCTTAGGAAATAATTTTATGGTTGGGGATCACCACAACATGAGGAACTGTATTAAAGGGCCATGGCATAAGGAAGGTTGAAAACCGCTGCTCTTGAAATCCTGGGATTTGGAAATTGGTGAGGCACTAGAGCTCTCTGAATACTTCACCAAACCGCAAATCCCAGGATTCCACAGGATGACACCCCGATAGTAAAAGTGGTGTCAAACGATTTTATTTCAGCAGCATGGCTGCATCTGTGGTCTAGGCTGAGTTTGTTTATCAAGACATGTTGTAGCCCTGCCTTCCTAGTTCAAAATGCAATAGAGAATATACGTAGAACAAATACACTATTTCATCACCTTGGTGCAAGACACTTAGGTCTTCTGGTGCATCAGTTTTGGTATTTGAATCATAGATGTATATGAATTCACAATCTTCACATACACATACACACACACACACCCTTTCAAAAGATTGTGATCCCTAATCCTCTGCTTAGATAAAGAAGAATATACACTGGGCCCTTGATATAAATTGGAGTTTGGTTCCACCGTTGATGCTCAAGTCTCAAAAAACAATGGTATACTTTAAATAGGCCTCATTCCCACTACTTTTTAAACTGGATCACAATTCGTCTAGAACTGGTTCAAACAACCCTGGTTCCCGCTTAAACTAAATTGCTGAAGCGATTCTGAGAGGGGGCCATGCTCCAGAGCCATTTAACCTGTGTCTTTTTGCCACTGATTTTTTCCACTTTTTTTCGATAAATCGATTCTGCGCAAGTGTGAACCAGATGCGAATCGGAATCAATTTAAATTCGCCTTTCGGCCAGCTGGGAAAGGTCCATTCTGAATCAATTCATTCACGAATGTGAACCGCAAGTGGGTTATTTTAGAGGGGGGAAATGCGACTGGGGCAAATGTAGTGGGAACCACGCTCCACTGTTGAATCGATCCATTGATTCGGATCGCACAAAGATTTATCTGTAAGTGGAAACGAGTCCATCAAATAGTGAAATTAAGGTTTGCTTTTAGGAATTTATATTTCTTTTGAACATTTTCAAGTTGTTGATGGTTGAATCCATGGATAAAGAATGTGGGGATATAGAAAGCCAACTGTACTTTGAAGACTTGTCTCTTCTTTTCTAAACGGGGACCATTGAAAACAAAGCAATGCATTGGAAAACAGAACAACTTTGGGTATTGTTTACTGTGTCCCTCCATGTATTTGAAGATAGTAAAAGGAAGGAAGAAAGGGAGGAAGGAGAGAAGTAGAGAAGGAGGGAGGGAAGGTGGGGCAGGAAGGAAGGAAGGAAAGAAGGAAGGAGGGAGGGAGGGAGGGAGGGAGGGAGGAAGGAAGGGAGGAAGGATGGAAGGAAGGAAGGAAGGAAGGAAGGAAGGAAGGAAGGAAGGAAGGAAGGAAGGAAGGAAGGGGGAAAGGAAGGAAGGGGGGAAGGAAGGAGGGAAGGACGCATAGACCTGTGCCACACCTTTTGTTAATGTTGAGGTTCATTATGCTAATCCTATTTGAGTTACAGACATTTGGTTGCTAATTTTATTTGATTCAAACGATGTAATTAATCAAATAAAAGACTAGGTCCCTTTCCACCTTTCATCATGAAAATATGTTTTTTAAAACCAACATTAAAACCAAACCGAAACATAATCCTAGTTAATTAAACTAAATTAAAGCAGACTACCTAGTGATCTGGGAAGACAATTGTCACTTCATTTGCCCCAAGGCAAGAAAAGGGCAGGGCAGAAATTACAGTGTTAAAAGTCACACACAAACAGGGGGGAAATATGTGTAAAAGCAATAGACCGACCCCATACTAAATCACAATCTGAAGACATGAGGGATTAATGTGGGGAATTTCTTGAATCCCTGCAGGTGCCCAAGAGAAAGGCATCGGCCAAGAGACCATGTACCCTTGCCCTTCATTTCATGCCTCCTGTCAGGACAAATCTGGATTAAAATGTGATCTGAATTCATGTCTCCCCTATCTAGGCCAACAGAATGGAGTCTAATACCTAAAGACTCCAGATCCCATCTGATCTTGAAAGCTAACCATGCTCAGTCCTGGTTAGTACTTGGATGGGAGACCACCCACAAATGCCAGCTATATTTCAGAGGAAGGGACTGGCAAAGACACCTCTGAGGATTCCTCATTTTTGCAGAAAAACTTGTGAAATGATGGGGTCGCCGTAAATTGACATGCAATTTGAAGGCATACATAAACACACACACAAAAACAAAACACCAAGAAATCCATGTACTCCATGCGTTGCAAGTCAGCATCCCTGAAGTTTCCAAAGTACAGGGCGTTGTAAGGAATAAGATCCATGTTTCGATTCATTTCTGATCAAGCCGAAATGTTGTTGGGTGACAACTACTAGCATTCCTAATGCTTTTGGTAATGCTTTTGGTGGCCCACTTTCAGAGGTTTTTAATGTCAGGAATTTCTTCCTAATGTTTAGGTGGAACCTCTTTTCCTTTAGTGTGAATCCCTCGCCCTGGGAGTTATTCTCTGGAGCAGCAGAAAACGAGCTTGCTCCATTCTCCATGTGACATCTCTTCAAACATTTAAACATGACTATCATGACTATCATTTTTTCCTCTTCGATAATTCCACCATTGCATTTTGGGACTTTCAAATCCAGTATGGAGAAATATTCATTTTCTTTTGCAACAAGGGGGAAAGTTATTGTTAAGTATTCTTCCTCATCTGTGAGTATGAAGCCATCAAGGCGTTCTGTCCCTGGCTGAAGATGCATTTCATTCCTGTCTTGGGTGGTCAGAGAACCTGAGACACCTCCGTTTCTAGCCGGTCAACAACATCTGGGTTTCGATTTTGGGAATGGAAACCATGACTCTCAGGACTTTATCACATGCACAAAACTGGAAAGTTAATCAAAGGTTAATCCGGGGTCATCATGTAATGTCGCAAAAGATTTTCAAATGAGGTCGCACGCAAATGGAAGGCAATCCAAACACAATAGTGAGACATCCCAGGAATACCTGAATTCGGAAAATTATCAAATTTATACATCCTTTCCCACTGCGAATTTGCAGTCAATTCACATGTGTGTTAGTATGAAATGCATCTCTAGTTCGGCCATAGGATTACGGTCTGCCATGGGATCCTGTCCTCCCTGCGCATGCGCAAACATGCTAAGCCAATGGGTACATATGTGTTGAGTTCACTCGCATTCGCACTGCTTTCTTTTTCGGATGGATGCTGTGTCTGTCTGTGCTTGTGATTTCTTGCATTTTTGGATTGCATTCCCCCTTTCTTCTTCTTTCGGGACATTCCTCCATGTGAAAAACTCCTCAATTTCCTAATCCCTGAAGTAGCAAGTCCTGCAAACAGGTGGCCTTTGGATTATTTGGATATGGGAATTTTAGTCAACTCCAGACAGCATGACCAATAAACAGTGATGCCCAGAGCATCTCCAAGGAACCAGGTTGCCTTCCTCTGACTCAAAGCAACAACATGGAATGGATTGCTGATGCAGCTTCATTAAGGTAGATGAGGAAAATACATACTCTGCATTAATGGGGAGGGAGGGGAAAGGTGTTGGCATGTGCATGAAGGTAAATGTTTCTTAGTCATTCATCCCGACCCGTCTGAGTAAGCAAAAACAATACACAAAGGCAATCATTGGTAAGTTATTAAAAAATCTGGCCTCAGACCATAAAGGATGCCACCAAAACGGTATAAAAGGACAAGGTTTCTTGAGCTCCTCCAACAGCTTCCCTCGACTTCTCTCCAGTACTTCACAGCTACTCTTCGGAGAAGTGAGTATTCCTTTCGTGGTAGAGATGGTTGTTTTAGTGGAATGAAATTGCACAGCGGGGCTTTACAACAATTTAGAACAGCAACTGGCAAACTTTAGTCTTCCAAGTGTTTTGGACTTCAACTCCCATAAGCCTGACCAACAGTCAGGAATTCTGGAAGCTGAAGTCGAAAACATCTGGAGGA
>NC_056530.1:10086336-10098483 GCF_019175285.1 Sceloporus undulatus
CTCTTTCGCTCCATCTGCTTGGACAGAATTTTCTTTTGGAGCATCGCTTCTGGCTGGAAGGTGTCTCCTCTGTATGATGAGCGCATCAAAAAATGCTGCTATTAACCACCTTCAAATGGATTGGCTTAGTAAACACTCCAAGGAAACTATTTGGCTATTGTCTCACTTGGTACATCTCAGCATCTCCTTCTCGGTCCAGTCCTATTTTATTTGTTCTTTTGTTATTTATCTTTGAAACATCTCTTTCATTATTAGAGGGGGGAAAGGTAATTAAAAAGCAAAGTCATTGCTCTCGAAAGAAAGGTAAGCAGAAAGATTATGCACAATTATTATTGCTATGGTGGTTATTTTTTAATAATCAGCTGTATTTTCAATGTTTGTTTAGAAGAACTAAATAGGAAAGGCCTTCAGCCTCCTAAGATGATGGGATTCTTCATTACCCACCGCCTGGCAATTTTACCTTCCCGACATTTGATCAAAACAAACATCAGATCCTTTTCGCTTCCCAAAGTAAAGAAATGTGCAAAGGTGGACCAGTCCTTTGAAATGGAATCGAAATTAAATTATCCCCAATTGCAGGCGTCAGTATGGTATGCCTTCTTTCTAGCTTGCTATGTCTTCACATGTCATGAGGAGCCTCTCAGAGGGAAGGGATATAGAATAATAGAGTTGGAAGAGAACCCAAGGACCATCCAAACCAACCCTATTTTGCCATGCAGGAACTCTCAATCAAAGCATCCCCGACAGATGGCCATTCAGCCTCTGTTTAAAGACCTCCAAACAAGGAGATTCCACCAAACTCCAAGAGTGTGTTCCACTTTCGAACAGCCCTTCCTGTCAGGAAGTTCCTCCTAATGTTCAAGTGGATTCTGTTTTCCTGGAGATTGCATCCATTAATCTGGTTCCTGTTCTCTGGAGCAGCAGAAAACAAGCTCCCTCCTCCATATGACATCCCTTCAAATACTTAAACAGAGCTATCATATCACCTCTTAACTGTCTCTTCTCCAGGCTAAACATCCCAAGCTCCCTAAATCTTTCATCATAGGATGTGGTTTCCAGATACTTCACCATTTTAGTCGCCCTCCTTTGGACATGTTCCAGTTTTTCAACATCCTTTTTAAATCGTGGTTCCCAGAACTGGACACAATAATCCAGGTGGGGCCTGACTAGAGCAGAATAGAGTGGGACTATTACTTCCCTTCATCTAGACACTGTATTTCTATTGCTGCAGCCTAGAAGCGCATTGGGCTTGTTAGCTGCCGCATTGCACTGTTGACTCATGTTCAACTTGTGGTCTACTTGGACTCCTAGATCCCTTTCAGACATAGTCTTGCTCAGCCAGGTGTCTCCCATCCTATATTTAGACATTTCATTTTTCCATCCTACGTGCATCATTGGTGAGGAGGGACCATCTTGAGCACATTAGAAGCATTATGGGAATGAAGAAGTTCAGTACACTTCAGTCTATTCAGTTTGTTTCTTCTCACACTTGTGAAGCCTCTTGATGTCGTTGATGCAAAGAGAGCCATGATGTGACGCAGCTTTTCCCAAGGAACCCATCAGATGTAAACACAGCCATTAGAGTCTAATGTTTCCTTCTGGTCATCATGAAATGCTGCTGTGTGAATTCTTTTGAAGAGCAACCTGCTATTTGTTAGATACCATCTTTGAGAGTCATGCACAACCATTAACACATTCCCAGCCCAAATATTTTTGTGCCCCTAAACTGTCTTTCGCACCTCGAGCAAAATTGCCTTCTCTTGTTCTGTCTCAGTGTTTTGCTGGCAGGGCTTTCCATGTTTTCATCTGCACTGAAGGCAGATGTTCATAAAGATAAGGTGAGCTTTATAATTCAGCCCTTTTATTGCTCCTCTTTTCTGGATCCTGAATTCCTAAAGCATAACCAACTCCCCACTGCTCTAGAAATCCTGGGATTTGGAATTGGGTGAGGTTCTAGAGCTCTCTGAATACTTCACCAAACTGCAAATCCCAGGATTCCACAGGATGGCACCCCGATAGTTAAAGTGGTGTCAAACTATTTTATTTCAGCAGCGTGGATGCATCTGTGGTCTAGGCTGAGTTTGTTTATCAAGACATGTTGTAGCCCTGCCTTCCTAGTTCAAAATGCAATAGAGAATATACGTAGAACAAATACACTATTTCATCACCTTGGTGCAAGACACTTAGGTCTTCTGGTGCATCAGTTTTGATACTGGAATCATAGATGTATATGAATTCACAGACTTCACACACATACACACTTTCAAAAGATTGTGATCCCTAATCCTCTGCCTAGATAAAGAAGAATACACTGGGCCCTTGATATCAACTGGAGTTTGGTCCCACCGTTGATGCTCACATCTCAAAAAACTCAGATGGTATAGTTTATATAGGCCTCATTCCCATTACCTTCCCTAAAGACTCCAAATCCCATCTGATCTTGAAAGCTAACCATGCTCAGTCCTGGTTAGTACTTGGATGGAAGACCACCCATGAATACCAGCTCTATTTCAGAGGAAGGAACTGGCAAAGACACCTCTGAGGAGTCCTCGCCTTTCGAGAAAAACCTGTGAAATTATGGGGTCACCGTAAATTGACATGCAATTTGAAGGTACACACATACATGCACACACCAACGACACACCAAGAAATCCATGAACTCCATGCCTTTCAAGTCAGCATTCCTGTAGTATCCAAAGTGCAGGGTGTTGTAAGGAATAAGATCCATATTTCGATTGATTTCTGATCAAGTCAAGGGTTCCCAAATCTGTTTCTGAAATGTTGTTGGCCGACAACTACTAGCATTCCTAATGCTTTTCGTAATGCTTTTGGTGGCCCAGTTTCAGAGGTTTTTAATGTCAGGAAGTTCTTCCTAATGTTTAGGTGGAATCTCTTTTCCTTTAGTTTGAACCCATTGCCCTGGGACTTATTCTCTGGAGCAGCAGAAAACAAGCTTGCTCCATTCTCAGCGTGACATCTCTTCAAAGGTTTAAACATGACTATCATGTTCCCTCTTAACCGTCTCTGCCCCAGGCTACTACTACTACTAGTAGTAATAGTAGTACTAGTACTAGTAATACTACTATTTCCTCCTTTTCCTACTCCATCAGGGGTGCAGAATGGGAAGACCTGCTGGCAGTAAGGCTGGAAATAATATTCATAATTATTTGTTACCAGATGAAACTCAACATTCGGAAACCCCATTGGGAAGGAAGGAAGGAAGGAAAGAAGGAAGGAAGGAAGGAAGGAAGGAAGGAAGGAAGGAAGGGGGAGGGAGGGAGGGAGGGAGGGAGGGAGGGAGGGAATTGCAAGAATTTTGCACATTTTCCTCCCAGTATTAGACATTCCAAAATGTGGAGGAAGAATTATTACATAGAGATATACTGTGGTTATTGTTGTTGTTTTCCTTTTGGATACCTCCCCCCCTCCCGGTTTTCTCTGTAGACGTTGTGTTTTCTGGACACAAAACAGGATGCTTCATTGTACAAAACCAAACCAAACCCTACATTTTTTTTTCCTCTTCGATAATTCCACCATTACATTTTGGGACTTTCAAATCCAATATGGAGAAATATTCATTTTCTTTTGCAACAAGGGGGAAAGTTATTGATAAGTATTCTTCCTCATCTGTGAGTATGAAGCCATCAAGGCGTTCTGTCCCTGGCTGAAGATGCATTTCATTCCTGTCTTGGGTGGTCCGAGAACCTGAGACACCTCCGTTTCTAGCCGGCCAACAACATCTGGGTTTCGATTTTGGGAATGAAAATCATGACTCTCAGGACTTTATCACATGGACAAAACTGGAAAGTTAACCAAAGGTTAATCCGGGGTCATCCAAGATATTTCATGTAATGTCGCAAAAGATTTCCAAATGACGTCGCACGCAAATGGAAGGCAATCCAAACGCAATAGTGAGACATCCCAGGAATACCTGAATTCGGAAAAATATCAAATGTATACATCCTTTCCCACTGCGAATTTGCAGTCAATTCGCATTTGCGTTAGTATGAAGTGCATCTCTAGTTCGACCATAGGATTACAGTCTGCCATGGGATCCTGTCCTCCCTGTCCATGCGCAAACATGTACAACTTGTGGTCTACTTGGACTCCTGGATCCCTTTCAGACATAGTCTCGCTCAGCCAGGTGTCTCCCATCCGATATTTAGACATTTCATTTTTCCATCCTAAGTGCATCATTGGTGAGGAGGGACCATCTTGAGCACATTAGAAGCATTATGGGAATGAAGAAGTTCAGTACACTTCAGTCTATTCAGTTTGTTTCTTCTCAAACTTCTGAAGCCTCTTGATGTCGTTGATGCAAAGAGAGCCATGATGTGACGCAGTTTCAGAGGTTAGTATGAAATGCATCTCTAGTTCGGCCATAGGATTACGGTCTGCCATGGGATCCTGTCCTCCCTGCGCATGCGTAAACATACTAAACCAATGGGTACATATGTGTTGAGTTCACTCGCATTCACACTGCTTTCTTTTTCGGATGGATGCTGTGTCCGTCTGTGCTTGTGATTTCTTGCATTTTCGGATTGCATTCCCCCTTTCTTCTTCTTTCGGGACATTCCTCCATGTGAAAAACTCAATTTCCTAATCCCTGAAGTAACAAGTCCTGCAAACAGGTGGCCTTTGGATTATTTGGATATGGGAATTTCAGTCAACTCCAGACCGCATGACCAATAATCAGTGATCATGGGACCATTGCCCAGAGCATCTCCAAGGAACCAGGTTGCCTTCCTCTGACTTAAAGCAACAATGTGGAATGGATTGCTGATGCAGCTTCATTAAGGTAGATGAGGAAAATACATACTCTGCTTTAATGAGGAGGGAGGGGAAAGGTGTTGGCATGTGCATGAAGGTAAATGTTTCTTAGTCATTCATCCCGACCCGTCTGAGTAAGCAAAAACAACACACAAAGGCAATCATTGGTAAGTTATTAAAAAATCTGGCCTCAGACCATAAAGGATGCCACCAAAACGGTATAAAAGGACCAGGATTCTTGAGCTCCTCCAACAGCTTCCTCGACTTCTCTCCAGTACTTCACAGCTACTCTTCGGAGAAGTGAGTATCCCTTTCATGGTAGAGATGGTTGTTTTAGTGGAATGAAATTGCGCAGCAGGGCTTTGCAACAATTTAGAACAGCGATTGGCGAACTTTAGTCTTCCAAGTGTTTTGGACTTCAACTCCCATAAGCCTGACCAACAGTCAGGAATTCTGGAAGCTGAAGTCGAAAACATCTGGAGGACTAAAGTTTGGGAACCACTGATTTAGAAGGTTGGTGGGTATTTTTTACGTCAAGGATGAATTGCACCTTGGACGCTGGGCTTTGTCTTTGCATGCAGAAAATCCTGGGTGTGATTGGTGGCATCATCAGGTGAGCCTTTGAAAGACCCCCTTCTGGGACCCTGTAGAACTGGCAATGATCAGCATTAATGCCTGAGATCAAGATCCACAATTAGGAAATGAAGGAATAAATGAATGTACTTGAACTCATACACCCCTCAAAAAATACAACCCCGAACAGTGTCAGCACTGGATTTTCATGTCAGTAGATGGATGAATTTGTTGCAAGGATAGATAAGATAACAAACTCTACTCACCCAAATTACCTTGGATGACTTTTTAAAAAATTCAGACTAATTCTTAACATAAATTGAGACATATCTTTGACAGAGAGGCCATGAATCGACACTGAATGCAAGCCACATTCACACACATACACACACATATCACAAGGCTGGAGTGAGACATAATCTGCCGTAAAATAGCGGCAGCGAATAAAGTGTAGTGAATATTGTAAAATAAACCATGGAATAGCAAGGAATTCTGGAGATAGCAATTTAATTTGGAGAAGTGACTAGATAATCAGAACAATGAAATCCAGAAAGAATTGGATGTGAACCACATTGAAAGCATTCCTGGTGTTTAATCCAGTTTGCTTTCTTTCGTGATGACTTTGTCCAGAAAAAGGTGCTGAACTGGGATTGTTCATGATGGGATTATATACTGATCTCTCCCTCTCTCTTGATTGTTCCAGCCTCTCTCCCATCGCTCAGCCATGACTTGCTATCTGCCAACCTGCGCTGTTCCCTCTTGCTCTTCCTTCCCAGTCTATCCCCTTGAATCTTCAGGCTGTGGAGGCAGCAGCTACAGAGGAGCAATGGGAATCTCTGGCCTTTCTGGTTCGAATGGAAGAAGCACAACCACTGCACAGCAGCTCACCCTGGCAGGGATCACCTCTCAATCCATCAACCAGCTTCAAGCAACAGAAGTTGCGATCCAGCCACCTCCTGTTGTGGTGACCTTTCCAGGACCCATCCTGGCTGCCACCTGTGAGCCCATGCTTGTTGGAGGCAGCTCTTCTTCTGGCAGTTCCTCTAGCGGTCGTCTTGGATCTCACCGTCTGAGTGGTTCCTTGGGATGCAACATCTGCTCTCTCCCCTGCTAGATTCCTAAGGACTGTCTAAATTGGAAGAAGAACACGGAATGACCACTCCACATATCCAAAGCTGATGATTCAGACCTGGGTTTCAGTATGTTGCGATCTACCTAAATCTCAGCATTTGAAAATTCAGATCCATGCTTCTCTCTGCTTCTCATCTACAAATCTATGCTTCAGGTTGCAGTTCTGAAATTCACATATGCTCAGCATCTGAAACCATATGTCACATCGAACAGGGCTTTTGGTGCTCAGCGTTCTTGAAAGCCGAGTAATCCTGGTCCATGATTGTGTGCTGTACATCCCTTCTGCTTTCTTTTTGTCTGGTACTGTTTTGATGCTTGTAACCTTTTTATCTGTTCTCTCTTGGATTCCTATTAAAACTAACTCTGCATCATAACATTTGAGTATTGGTTTTCTTGATCTTTAATCCATAAAGAGGTCCGTTTCCACATTGCTTATGGATGTTTAGAGGGTCAGTAATCCTTGCTATATCACCAAGGAAGGCGGTGGTATCAATGGGAACCACGCTGGAATTTATTATGAAAATTAATCACATTCCGGGGTGATGAACTCTATCACCAAAACAAATGCAAAAATTCAGCTCATTTAAACATCAGATGGAAAGCCACAGTGATTTCTTCCTCCAACAGACATTAGTGCCGTAGTGATCATTGTGTACAGATGGTGGGATTCATTTGCACCACTAACTCCCTACAGATGACCAGCAAGGGCTAAGTAATGCACAGATATGGGAAAGATTTGGCAGTCTTCCTTTTCTTTGGCCCAGTACAGACCTCTGGTTTGTGGTGGCCTGAGACCGATTCTAGGGTTCCGGAGCACGTAGCAACTGCATGCTCCGGAACCCTAGGACATGTGCACGTTGGTGTTATGGTGGCCTTCCGTCCACATGGGGTCCACCATCGTGACTTACGCGATGTGCAGCATCACTGCATGTTGCTTACATCACCGGTGCACCAATGGTGCACTCATGACATACACCGGGCACCTTCAAAAGCACTTCATTTACTGAGAAGGACTGTGGTTTGGATTCTGCGGCGTCCCTCCAGAATAAAAATGGACACCTCCAGACTGCCCTTTTGGGGTGGTATGTACCGTGCCCTAGAATCTGTTTTTAAGACCCAAATAAATATGATTATATAGGAATGGACAGAAATTCCAAAAGTCAGAGTAAAGTGGGCTATTATCAACAAATGCCTGGATGAACATTAATCTCCACGAAGGAGTCACCCTTTTGAAAGGCCTTCCATCGTGATAGATTGTCCAAGAGATTTGCATGACTGTGTATTCATGTAAGGTCCACTGGTGAGAACAGGGACGATGGTTTTTAAAAGTGATCCTCCAGATGTTTGGGACTTAATCTCCCCAAAACTCCATCCAACATGATCAGTGCTGAGAAATTGTGGGGGAGTGGGTTCAAAGCTGTGTGAGAGCCAATGTTTGAGGTCCACTGCTGTTGTGGTACATTGCTCCAGATACAAGTGAGATGTTGTATATGGAACCAACTCAGTTAAAATGGTGACAAACTGCAGTGTGGATTTACCCGGAGTCAGAAGAACTCAGAAGGGCACCTACTTGTGACACTGCCTTTGTTCTCTCTGACAGTGGTGGCCCTTATTATGCTTTATTTATACAGCGCTGTAGACTCAAATGACACCAGATATCTCTTTCTCAAAAGGTTCAAGCCAGACTTGTGTGCACACTGAGATATTTGGATCAACACAAAGGCAGAGGGACACGGACTGGACTTCAGAATGATCTTTATTGGAAACAGATTGATGACAGTAGGTGTGAATGGCAATGAACAAGACAAACCACACAAGACAAAAACACATATTGATTTTTTAGCCTAAGAGTTTTAGACAACAAAGTAGAAGATGTGAGGAAACCAAAACAAAGGAACATTTCATGGGGAAGTTCTTATCTGCAGTGATGGTTCCTGAAGATCACTCTTTCCTGATGTCCGGATGACACAATTGAGAATTCACACGATTACCTTTGACCATCCATGATTGTTCCTTGGCGATATGGTTCTTCTATTCAAATTTTAGAGGCCTAGTCTCAAATGTTATGATGCCACTTTAAATACCTCGATCCAAAAAAGCTACCCCTCAACCTCCTAGGACCCAGGTCCAAGCCCCGATTGCAATGCCCCATGTGCTGTCAGTGGTGGTTATGGTAGTAGTTTCAGTAATGTACTGGGAAGGGATGGCTTACTGGGACAACATTATTTGAAATGGCTGGATATTTATAGATCCTCCAGTTAAAATCCAGCAGAGTTAATGCAGCCTAGCCTCCTCACAACTAGAAAGGTCCACATTTCCCAGCCTCCCACAGTTGCTGCAATGTTGCCCTAAATCCCCTTTTTCCCCAGTTACATAAATCCCATTGAATCACTGAATTACTTGTCTATTCAACATTAGATTCTATGTGTCTACTCTAATTGGGTCCAAACATTGTGATTCCAGCCATAGTCTTCCCTCTCATAAAGTGTTCCCATAAGCTTCTCAAATATAATCAGCCCTCCATAGGAACTTTTTTCTTGTCCGTGGATTCAAGCATTCATGGATTGAAAATATGTTTAAATATGTGTTTTAAGGCATTTTTTGTAGGGCAGGTCATGACCTACAGTGATGGGTGGCCCTTACTGTTTCCTCCCATCTCCTTTACAGGCTGGGAGCTTGCAATGGATTTGATGGTAAGGAGAAACCCATACTTTCATAAAACAGTTCTCCGAGCAAAACTAATAATGAAAAAGAGAGGTGTCAGAAGGAAGGTCCTTGGGAGAATCATGATGACAAGGGTTGGCAGAAACCCCCAAACAATGGTTGGAAAATCTATGAAAGTATATATGGCTGCTACTGAGAATGGAACAAGGAAAGGCTTGCATCTCTAGGAGAGCTATTGGTCATTGATGTAGGGCCCTCCTAAGACATTCTGATGCCTCGCGAAGAGGACAAGATGGAAGATCCTCCCAAACCCATGTAGAGAAAGTGGCTGAAATGGCAGCGGAAGGAATAGCATCCATCCAAACATCAGGCTGGACTAGTTTAAGGGACTCAAGATAAGTAATGTGGTGTAGATACTGTGCTCCAGGAGAAGCTGGGGACTCTGGAGGAACAGTCCAGGGCTCACTTGTTTCACCTCCCAACATCTGTGGCCCAAAGGAAGTTGCCCCATTCTTCCCAATGGTAGGCCTGCTCCTCCCTCGCTCCAACCCACAGGATGATCCATACAAGCTTACATTAGAACAAAACCAGGAAACCCATGTTAGCATGCAGAGTCAGTTTTATTAAAGGCTGGAGGTTGGTCAATCCAAAAGAGTAACCAAAAGCTCATAAAAGAACTGACGAATTAAACGTTTCTCTTTCGTGTGGATGATTATGAATACAAATTTTGCTTTGACAAAAGGTGAAACAGAACTAGGTCAACACAATGTGTTTCTGTTTCTTCTTTGCATCGCCTCCAGTTTACTCATTCAGCCCCTTCTTGCTCAGCAGAAGGGCCATAGGCAAATTAATAGCAGGGACACAGAGAAACGCAGACTGGGGGGGAAAGAGTTGTGAAGGAGAGGTGGGCCTGATTCCTAGTGATGCCAAGCAATGTCCTAGCTCTTATGGATGTCAGTTGAGAAGAAGGTGCTCAGCATGGCTCAAACAAGGCCTGAGTTTTCTGCTATGCATTGTTCCATTATTCCTTTTCCTGGGTCAAAAGTCCATGAGCATTAAGTTGCGGGGGCTGCAGCTCAAGCCCCTTCCTCCCAGTGATCCCTAAAGGCTGCCAAGACACCCACTGTAGAGTCCACTGCCAAGTCCACCAAAGCCAAATCCACCACCAGCACCTGGAGCATACCCTCCGACGGCAACAGGCTCACAGGTGGCAGAGAGGATGGGCCCTGGAAGGGTCACAACGCAAGCGGGTGGCTGGATGACGCATTTGCATGGTGGGAGCTGGTTGATGCAAGATGGCTGCACTCCAGAGAGCACCCTCAGACTCCCTGCAGAGACACCGCCACCAAAGTCCGAGCCGTACCCAGAGCCAAACCCAGAACCAATGCCTCTGCTGAAGCTGCCTCCCGATCCAAAACCGAAAACTGGGATGGATTCACAGGATGGGACGGCACAAGAGGGTCCACAAAGAGACATTCTCTTGAAGGATGGAGGTGAATCTGAAAAATAAAATGGAAGAACCGTGTCAATAGAAAGGCAGAAAGGAGGATGGATACCGGTAAGTTATGAAGAATTATACAGCTAGGATGTTGCTGCCGGAGATAACCTATTAGACAACGTTTTAAAAGAGTTCACTGAAAGTGCTGGAGATATAGACTCCTATTAATTTAGAGAGAATCACATAAATGCAATATCGACGAAATGAATTTTCAGAATTATTTGATCCCAGATTGAAAAACAGGCTTCATTGGGAAGAAGAAGAAGAAACCAATGAGAATAGTGCACAGTTTTCTCCTAGATCTTGCACACCAAAATGTGGCACAAAAATTATACAGTGGACGAAAACATTTTGTTCTGAGAATGGATTCCCTGAGCGGGAAACCTCTTTTCTGAATAGGAGATAAGCTTTTTTGCCCAAACAAGTGCTTTTCTCCATAGCATAAACCTGCAGCAATACGTTTAAACATGAGTACATTGCATAGTAACATTTGATTTCTCATGCACCGGGGAGCAAAACACTTTAATGATGTGTCTTTACAAGCAAGGATGAAATGCTGAAGGACTTGCATTCCTAAACTGTAATGTAATTCAGTCTCCATGGTAGAAATAATACAGTTTGGCACTACTTTAAGTGTTATAGCTCCAGTGTATGGACTCTTGGAATCTGTACTTTTACAAGGCCTATAGCCTTCTCTGCCAAAGAGCGCCAGGGTCTCACAAAACTTCAAATCCCAGGATTCTCTTGGATGGAGCCATGACAGTTAAAGCTGAGTCAAAGTGCATTATTTCTATAGTATAGATACACCTTAGTTGTCGGTGGACAAGAAGCCCAGAAACCTGCACCTGGCACAGTAAACAGGGCTATAGTAAAGCCTCAAAGAACAGTATAAATATTGGAAGGAATGCTATATTGAGGATGGAGCAAACTTGTTGTCTGTCCCTTTTTTGTTATTGTTGTTGTGAGTATTATTATTATTATTATTATTATTATTATTATTATTATTATTATTTTCACAATCTCCCAGTTGTCATTCACTGGAATTTTGGACCAACTATGATTTGGCTTCCATGAATTTTGGATCATCCTATTGATGGTAATTTCATTCAAATATGTTGACAGTCCTTTTGGAATTGCTGCCAGAGCATCTATTACTACTGGAACCCCAGTTGTTTTATTCACTCAGGAGTATTATTATTCCTTTCTCTAAAACCTGATGTCTTAATTAAAATTAAAATAAATGCAATACAAAGTGAAGTCGAAGGCTTCCATGGCCGGCATCCATAGTTTCTTGTGGGCTTTTCGGGCTCTGAGGCCATGTTCTAGGAGAGTTTATTCCTGACATTTCACCAGCATCTGTGGCTGGCATCTTCAGAAAATAATGGCATGGAAGAGAGTTGGAGATATATCTCTATCTCTATCTCTATCTCTATCTCTATCTCTATCTCTACCTCTACCTCTATCTATCTATCTATCTATCTATCTATCTATCTATCTATCTATCTATCTAT
>NC_056530.1:10098493-10105583 GCF_019175285.1 Sceloporus undulatus
ACACTGATTAAACATGGAAATCACTCCTCCCTACCCAGGGTCACACAGTACACACACACACACATTTATAATTACCCCACTCACTTCCATGCCAGCATTCTATGAAGTTGCCAGGCGCAGATGCTGGCAACACATCAGGAATAAACTCTTCTAGGACATGGCTATCGAGCCAGAAAACCCCCAAAAAACTATAAATGCAATACAGTTAACTATACAAAAGCTCAGTATGACCATGGAATTAACTACCAGTAACATGGAAACCAATCTAAAAGTTAACATTTACATCTTATTAACTCAGAATCACCATTTATTTATTCATGCTTACACCAAAGTTCATTCGCATACAAAGTGTTTAAATACAATCCGACATGTAAGGGCAGCATTACAAAAGTACTATATAGATAGTACTAAATAAATAGCATCACGAACTTGCATATCAATTCTCTGAAGATGCCAAAGCCCCAGATGCTGGCGAAACGTCAGGAAGAAACTCTTCTAGAACATGGCCATACAGTCCGAAGAACCCACAAAAACTATGGATGCCGGACATGAAAGCCTTCGACTTCACATTGCATATCAAGAATTTAACATCCAGTTTGGTTAAAACGTATAGAGTATGAATAATGATGCTATAAACTAATGAGAGCATACCCAGAGCAATCGACACCAATATCAGCAATATATCTTGCCCGAATTTTCATTGCTGCCAGAACTCAGAATAAAACCAAGAACAGCAGCAGCAAAAGAAAGCAGCTGGGAATATTGTGAAGGTCCAACATCCTTTGAAAACAAACTGTTGGAGGATTTGAAAGAATGAAAAATAGTGACACTCTCCCCTAAATCTATGATAATTTCGAGAACAGACTGGCACGCATGGCTAAAGTTAAGACGCACGTACCTGTTTTTCAGAGGAAGAGACGTTGAACTAGAGAGTGGCTTGTCTGCTGAAGCTGTAGAGAGACCGAAGAGCGGAGGTGCTTTTATACCATCTTCCCCAGAACAAGCAATAGTTGAGAAACGCCCTTTGTCTCCTGAGGCATTAATATAATACCAACAAAATTTCTGCATATGCATCGTAACACCCATTAAACTTGATGACTCAAAGCACATCAGAGAAATCATTAAGCCCTCGCCACGTCTTCAGCATGTTTCGAGGCTGTCTCTGGGAACTGTTTCATTCTGCTACATGTTTTGCTTTTTCTTCCTTTCCCTGAGGAATTGTAGCAAGAGATGCGTTTCTCAAAATGAGGCCGCTTTGTGTCACGCCGTTCCGAGGAGATCATAAACAGCACAAATGGAAGTGATGCCAACAGGCAAAACCATTAGCCAATATGGAGACTATAGTCAAGAAATCAGAAGACCAAAACCTTATCTGCAAAGGTCAAAGGTCCTGCTTCCCCCTCCGCTTCTGGCATTGTCCTGTTTGGCCGATGCACATCCCAAACTCCAGTTCTGGTGCAAGTGGTCCAGATGACGTCTGAAACATTCCTCACCAGAACTGGGGTTGTTGTTTTGAGGTGCCTTCAAGTCAATCTCGACTCATGTCAACCCTGTGAACCAGACATCTCCAAGCCCCTCTATCCTCCAGTCCTCTAGGCACAGACCCATGGTCTCCATGATTGAGTCTATCCATCTGGAATGTAGTTTCCAAAGAGCATGTTCAAAAAATTACCTGTTACTCCGGATCTTCCGGAACGCTCCAGAGCCCACCATTCATGCATGGCGGCAGCTGTCTTCATGGGTGTCCCTCTGGGCCACCCAGTGTATCCTCTGCTTTTGTGGGTCAATTGTGTTGAGGTGCCCAGCTGTATGACCATCGCTGGGTGCCTCATTTGGACCTCAGAAGTGAGTGGTCCACAGTGATGGCAGGTGCACTGGGAACAGAAGGTAATGGAGTGGAGATTGGGGCAATTAATTGTAGGGCCAGAAACCACCAGACTGCTCCAGACTGTCTAGAATGGTAGCCTAATTGTTATCGTTCCCTAAGTAGGTGAAGTCTTTACGGTTTTTATTCTGACAGGCCATTAGGAACTTTTTATGGTGGCAGAGCTTGCAATAATGTTCTGTATTGCCTGTATTGTTGTTGTTGTTGTTGTTGTTGTTGTTGTTGTTTGCCTTCAAGTCATTTATGACTTATGGCTACCTTATCATAGTGTTTCTTTGGCAAGTTTATTCAGATGGGGCTTTCCATTGCCATCTTCTGAGGATGAGAGTATGACCTGCCCAAGGTCCTAAAGTTTCCCTGGTAAGATTTATCCAGAGGATGGTTTTTGCCATTGCCTTCCCCTGCTTAGGAGAAAGTGTGGCTTGCTTATGGTCACTTAGTGAATGGAAAACCAGCATTCAAATCCCTGCTCAGCTATGGAAACCCAGTGAGTGAAGCAACCTGCAGCAGTGGTGCCAAGGATGGATGGCACATGGAATAATGGAATCACTGAATTGGAAGATACCACAAGGTCCATCCAGTCCAACCCCCTGCCATGCAGAAACAGTAAGACACATTTTAAACAGCTGCCTAATGTCAGCATGGAGGCCTCCAGATCTTCTGAGGCTGACCACACTTCATCCAGAGACTACAACATGGAACAATGGTTGTAAACTGCAGGAAAAGAGATTCCAGCACAACATTAGGAGGAACTTCCTGACAGTAAGGGCTTTTCGACAGTGGAACACACTCCTTCCTCAGAGTGTAATGGAGTCTCCTTCCTTGGAGGTCTTTAAGCAGAGGCTGGAAGACCATCTGTCGGGGATGCTTTGATTGAGAGTTCCTGCATGGCAGAATGGGGTTGGACTGGATGGCCATTCTTGGGGTCTCTTCTAACTCTAGGATTCTATGATTCTATGTTGTTTCCCTTAAACCTGTCTGTCTGTTTATTCATATAAATTGATGGCTCTCAGAAGTTGTTCTGGCAGATGTTTTGGACTTCAGCTCCCAGAAGCTTCATCCAACATGGCTAGTGCTGGGGACCTATGATAATCCTGGTCCGAAACAAACACATGTTTAAGGAGCACTGCTGTTAAGCTACACTTATGAGGCTGATGCACACGATGCATTGCATAAATAACTAGAGTAGCTGGTTAAATTAACACAAGACCAGGGAAAAGCAAAATGTATATGATAAGGACCTTTGGGAGACTGAGCGCACCTCTTTTCTGGCACTCGGCCCAGATTCACAGCCACAGATCTGTGTCAAGAGTCCATTGCTGGGTCATTTCTTGTGTTCAAAGATGCTTTGATGGGAATGGTGGTTTTCCAGCCCCTGAAACCATAACCAGGGCACATGTTTCCGCAGCCATATCACCATAACCGAGCTACATCTGTTCCGCAACCATATATGCCAAACCATAGCCGCCACACGTAGCCTTACCTAGCGCCACCCGAAGCCATTACCATAGCCACCATATCCATAGCCACCACAATAGCCGCCGGACCGTTGGAGCCAGTGGGTGAGCCGTTCACTTCGCAAGGCGCGTGTGTCACAGTGCATGACGGGTCCAGGGATGACACGCAGCAGCCGGAGGGGAGCACACCTCCCATGGTCGCATTGAAACTGGCCTGGGAGCCACCGTTCCTATCCACCAACTCATGTTGCCGCGGAGGAAGATCTGGGGGAGACCAGAAAGGGTGAGGGGATATAGACCTCGTGGGGGGTGGCAGGGGAAGGATCCTTGGCCTTACTGTTCAGTTTCGCGGGAGTCCCAGCAGCTTTCGTCGCACTAGAAGGTGAGGCAATGCTGGGAATTACGTTCTCTTCTGGAGGATTTCAGACTTTCAACGGAGTTCGTGAGATGTGAAAGGTCACATCTCCAGAACTCGGTCTTGCACAGAGCTTGGCTGTGACACCATTACCCTTCACCAACCAAGCTGAAATATGCAACGCGAGGAGACCTGCTTGTGGATGGTAAAAGTTAAAAACCTCTTGTGGGAAGGGAGTCTTGTTCCGAATGGAACAATACCACCCTGCTAGGACCCTACATTATAGGAGGGACCCTCCTTGATCTGGCAATGCAAAAGGCAATAGCAAGGTTTTCACACTGTACAACCACTAGAGAAAGATCAGTGAAGGCGATCCATAGTTAACCAGAGGATGGTTATACTGTGGGGATAGCAGTTGTTTAACATTTCCCCATCAACATTTGTATTTCTCACATCTTCAGGTCTCTTTCTCTGAAGACTAGGAAACAATGCCGTTTACCCATGCAAATCACACCGTCTGTCATTCAAAGCAGAACGGAATCCCCAGTTGCGGCACGTTCTGCACAAAACAAACAGCCTTTTTGTCTGCACAAGGACTTATATTTCTGTGTTGAGATGTAATTTCCCCAACAGAAACGCTGCCTCCTTAACAAAAGGCTGTTTTCTGCACAAAACAAGGCCATGCGATTTTGCAGGGATAAGCCCAAACTGCACAATGTTCGCATCCGTCCAGGCGTTTCTCTGAGGGTTCTCAACCTGCAAACAGCTTGTCTATCAGCGGTTTCCTTGCCTCTCAGTCTCATTCTGCCTTTCATTCACTTCCAGCCTTGGATTAAAGGAATCATATGACTATCTGTCAGAGAGAGAAAGGAGATGGAGAGAGAGCGGGGAAGGCAAGAGAGAGAGATAGGTGCTTGCATACCGGTTGTCCAAGGAGAAGCTGTGGGATGTCCTCTTGCTTTGGGGGAGAGAAGCGTGATGGAAGGGCTTGGATGGGATGCTTTTTATCTCCTCTCTTAGCTCTCTTGGGGAGGGTGGCAACCCTTTGGCCCTGCCAGCCTCGGCTTAATTGCCAGCTTGCAGCTATTGCAGAATCACACCTGAAACCCTCTAACTGTCGCCACTGCAGTTTTTTGGCTGAGTGCGACGTTTCAAGGCTCCCTGGCCAAAGGAATGGAGCAAAAACATGTATGGAAACCATTGAGCGCGATCCTATGTCAAAGGCGCACTTGAAGGATCCCGGTGCATTTGCGAAAGCACCCCAAACTTGACGGTTTTGCCACCGAAGGGAAACGCAAAAGATACCCCAGTGCCGCCCCATTCCATGTGCGACGGCAAAACGGGCGCTGGCAATTTACATCAACCTCAGTGATGGGACAGGTTGTCTGCCACTATGTTGGGAGAACAGGCTAGTTTAGATTGTACAAGGCACACTATCCAGCATTTGCAACTCATTCTTTGACGAAAAAAAGGGGATGTCAAGGCTCCCCTACAGTTATTAAGCAGAGAGCAGTCGTCTCACTCTGCCCCATGCAGCGGTTGCGCCTCCATTGAATATTCTCAGGATGCTGAAGGTCTAGAAGAACGTTTGATTGTGTTACTGGAACACCTTGACTTATCAGCTCTTGCTTTTGGTTACATTATTTTTCCAGAGGTGGGCAACCTGACACCCTTTATGACTACCTTTTCATAAGACCTGTACACACAGGCCAATTTACTGGGGTTGTGGGGTTTCAGGCTATGTGGCATAGCGTTTCTTCCTGACGTTTCACCAGCATCTGGTGGATCTCGCGGCCAAGCTGCAGAGTATATACCTCCATCTCTTACATGCCAGCATTCTCTGAAGATGCCAGCCACAGATGCTGGTGGTGATATTTGGAATAACTCTTCTAGAACATGGCCACATAGCCCGAAACCCACAAAAACTATGGATGCCAGCCATGAAAGCCTTCGACCCAGTTTACTGGGTTTGAGGGAACATCCCTCAAAAACAGCTGGAGGTGGTTGGTTTGGCCATTCTTAGTGTTGATGATAGCAATCGTGCCCATATTGGCCTGCCTTCTCCCCTCTCATACGATATTCACCAATGTGCACAGCCCATGTATACATAGCCGACATCCATAGTTTGCATATTGTATTAAGCAGTATGGATTCAGTGAAGTGCAGGCATGCCAAAGCGAAAAACCAGGAAGGGACACCGAACCATTCATGGTGTGTAGAAGAGAGAATTCGGCTGACGTTGCTTGTTATCTGGTTGTTTGACAAGGACACATGTGGAAATGGCTACCGATACAGTTCCTTGGATGTTCGCAAAAACTGAGGAAAGACTCCACGACGAAGGATCTCACGTCCCAGTTCACAGGACATTTTATGCAAACAGTGTAATGTGGATGTTTTGCTCAGGAAACACATTTTTTTTTCATGGAAGATACCATTTCTATGCAGAAAAAATGCTCTTTTTCCACACCTGAAGTAATAAATGTGAATTTTGTACAGAAAAAAGTCTCAAGCTACCTGTACAATTTTCAGATTTTTCATGAAATGGAGGAAAGATGCCAAAATGACTCTTTGCTTCCTTAGCGAAGCAAATGAAGAAGAACAACATCCCAGCCGAGATGCCCATCATCTTTAAAAACTACGTTACCAACAGATATAGGACAAGTCTGTTGGTAATGTAGCTGTTTCATTGGCCAGAGCAGAAAGTTGGGAGTTAGTTTCATTTGATTCTTCAGAAGAGCTTGAACCCAGTTCGCAAGTCATCCATGAATTTGGTGAGAAGAATACGTTTGGAGAAGAAAGAAATGGAGAGATATTTCTGTCTCGGTGTCCTGTTGAACTCTTGGACCCTGCAGGGAAACAAACCAGAAAGCAAAGTACCCTTGAAGGGTCATGCCTCTGATTCATGACAAACATGAACATGACTTTGAGCACCCCTCCCTTTTGCATCAAAACATCAAACAGCATCTGCGACTTCATATAAAACAACTGATGTTAATAGCACCTGTTTAGCCTGATAGAGAAGAGTTGTAAAGGAGTCACGGGGCACAGCTTTTGTTTTTTTTACAGGCTTCACAAACAACCATTAATGTTTAAAAATAGTGGTGTTTTTTTGTACATGTTGTTATTTATTGCACAATGGCCTTTCGGATGAGTTGGGTCAATTGCAGAGAAGACCCATCTAAAACGCCGAACAGGAAAAACAGCTTGCCTCAGGTTACATGATTCGCAGGACATGTGCTTGTCTATGCGATCGCCACACATATTGAGGTGGTCCTGAGAACTATCTATACAATTTCTCTGTCAAACACTTCTCTGGCTTTACTTCAGAACAAGATTCCCACGATTTCTACAAGGCGTTGATGGACTAAAAGGCCAATCCGAGATAACAAGTCC
>NC_056530.1:10105608-10121369 GCF_019175285.1 Sceloporus undulatus
GGTTGCAGAAAGCACAGCAGAATGTCTCCTTGAGTGATGTTTCCAAGTTGTGGTTCTTTCTGCGTTGTCGTTTCTCTTTGAGACTCATTCGGCGTGAGCTTTCAAAGAAGGTTGCAGCATCGTGGATAGTGCGTCTCCATGCTTCCCAATGCGAGGCCAGGGCAGATGATTGTTGGTGATCAATTTGGCCGAGCCTGAGATGTTGTTTCAGGTAGTCCTTGTATCTCTTCTTTGGGGCGCCCTTCTTATGCTGACCCGTGGCGAGTTCACCATAGAGTATTATTTTTGGGAGGCGATGGTCCTTCATCCTAGAAATGTGTCCTGCCCAGCGCAGCTGCATTCTCAGTAGCATGGCCTCAATGCTGGTGATCCCTGCTTGCTCAAGGACAGCAACATTTGTCACATAGTCAGTCCAGTGTATATTTAGGATTGTGTGTAAACACTACACTACGGTCCAGTAAATTGCAATACATGTAGCTGCATGGCTGTAATTCCTCTGGTCCCCTTCTGCATACATGAGAATGTACATACTTTTGCATTGCCTGGCCATGATGTCTCCTTCCAACATCTTCCACCCACCTACTAATATTCCTCCTTCCAGCTTCCCAAATATGTCACTATGAAGCATGGTCCACACGTGTAAATATCCAGATTTTCCACTCTGAACCAGGATGAATCTTTGCATTTCCCCCCCTCTGGGTTAAAACCCAGAGATGACAAAAAGGCCCAGATTTAGGTCTAGTTGTTTGATATGTTGTGAAAATTGGGCCTATCTGTTTTATTTGGCCCATGGATCATAGGTGACTGGAAAGCTCGAGTAGGAAGCAAAGAGGAATACAAAATAATAGGAAGATTTGGTAAAAGAACTTAAGTAGGTGAGTGTCTGAAAGAATTTTGTGGAGCTAACAGTCATTGCAAACACCTTTTTCAGTTAAGACAAGTTGAGGCAAGAGACCTCTTCCACAAGAGCAGGGAACTCAAAGGGAAGTTCAAACCAAGGTCCGGGATGCTCTATGACAATAAAGCAAGATCAGGGAGACATAAAAAGACTTTGGATGCAATATACAGAAGAGCTATACGAGGGATGAAAAAATGAAAGACACGTGGAATGAAAAACTGTACGAATATGAACCCCAAATTCTAAAAAGTGAGGTAGAATCTGCAATGAGAGAAACCAGAAAATATAAACCAACAGGAACACATGATATTCCAAATGAACTGCTACAATCCAAACAGAAAAGAATCAGCTCTAGCATTAATCAATGTATCTAAAATATATATATAAAAAACAAAATGGCAACAGATTAGAAACAATCAATATACATTCCAAACCACAAAAAAAAGGAGACGCAAAGGACTGCATCAACTATAGGGTCATAGCATTAATTTCCAATGAAAACAATATTTTGCTCAAAATTCTGCAACATAGACTCCAATCATTCATGGGGAGAGAAACCCCTGTGGTCCAAGAGATGTTCAGGAAAGGAAAGCACTAGGGACAATATTGCGAATGCACGATGGCTAATGGAGCACAGCAAGGATCATAGACTCATAGAGTTGGAAGAGACCACAAGGACCATCCAGTCCAATCCCATTCTGCCATGCAGGAACCCTCCGTCAAAGCATCCCTGACAGATGGCCATCCAGCCTCTGTTTAAAGACCTATAAGGAAGGAGATTCCATGACTCTCCAAGGAAGGAGTGTGTTCCACTGTTGAACAGCCCTTACTGTCAGGAAGTTCCTCCTAATGTTGAGGTGGAATCAGTTTGCACTCATTGCTCTGGGTCCTAATCTCTGGAGCAACAAGGTTGCTCCCTCCTCAGTGTGACATCCCATCAACTATTTAAACAGGGCTATCATATCACCTCTTAACCTTCTCTTCTCCAGGCTAAACATCCCCAGCTCCCTAAGACGTTCCTCATAGGACATGGTTTCCAGACCCTTCACCATTTTGGAGGCCCTCCTTTGGATACGCTCCAGTTTCTCAAAATCCTTTTTGAATTGTGGTGCCCAGAACTGGACACAATATTCCAGGTGGGGCCTGACCAAAGCAGAATACAGTGGCACTAGTACTTCTCTTGATAGACACTATACTTCTATTGATGCAGCCTAAAATTGCATTGGCCTTTTTTAGCTGCTGCATCGCACTGTTGACTCATGTTCAATTTGTGGTCTATTTGGACTCCAAGATCCCTTTCACATGTGGTTTCAATTGAGGGCCATCTAGTCTGACCCTCCCCACCATGTAGGAATACGTAATGCCCTCCTAAAAGATGCCTCTCCAATCTCTTTTTAGAGACCTCCAATGATGGAAAGGCTCTGTCCCATGTCACCACCAAGGATACTTGTAATGATTTTGGGAAAGAAAGAAAACCCTCCTCCAAAGATCTTAAGATTTGGGCAATATGGTTTAATGGTCTTCCAGGCAGAATTTTATGTTTTCATGCTAGTTTCATCAATGACCCTGCATCTAAAACATTGCATAAGGTTTTGTTAGGACGCCATTTCCAACATTTGCAAGAGAGCGATTGCAACCCAGTGCTCAAATTAAAGCATCCTCTGAGGAGCAAACTGTCTCTCTTGGGAAATAAGGGCAGCCACAGAAAACACTAACTGTCAGGTGATCTTTATGACAGGGCAAACCAAGCTGCAAGCCAACAAAATGTTGGCTTGTAAATAATGATGTAAACGTAAATGCTGGCTGGTAAATAATGATTTAAATTTGAATGCTGACTGGTAAATAATTATGTAAACTTGAAGGGTGTTTCTAAACCACAACATTGCCTTCTCCAGAGTATCAAAGGGTTGGCAACCCTCAGTCCCTCCATCAGTTCCTTCCATCATCCAACCTTAACTTTTGACTTCTGCTCCTTGAAGAACAAGTAACTTGGAATGAACTTGTGTTGTATTCTTACAGTTGTAAACCGCTTAGACACTGCTTAGGCGGTATGAAGCAGTATATAAATGAAGCCTGTTTGTTTGTTTGTTTGTTTGTTTCTTCTAATCCTGGGATGGGCAATGTAAAGTCTTCCCCATGTTGGTGGGCTACAATGCCCATTCTTTCGCTCCATTAATTCAGTTGGTTGGGGATGATGGGATCTGTGGTCCAACAACCCCTGGAATTTGCAACCTATTGGACTTGGTTCTAATTAAAGCAATATTCCTGGCATGATAGAGTGGTTTCTGCAATTTGGCATAAATCGAAATGAGTATAAATTAATTGCTTCTGCTGGTAAATTGCAAGGAAGCTTAATTACTTGTAAAAGAACTAAGAGAAGTGTGTTAGTTACCTTTGCTTCTTTGTTTATAATTTTATTCCTTGTATCCTACTTGGTACAGCAAGTGGTTCATTAATAAAAGTGAAGTTAAAAACAATATAAAAAGAAAATTGAAATTATTTTACAAGAACAGAAAAAGAATGAGCTAGAACTAAAACAATGGAAACAAAAACGCTGAGGAAGTAAGCCATGATTGTGTGGCAGAATTCAGTTCAAATCCTCTTCTTTTTCTGGTAGAGAGAGGCTGCTCTGCTCAAAGTCCAGGAGATGCCCTCATCCATACCCACCTTATATTGCATAATTCCCTTCCATGTCTCACCCGTCTGTGTTTTTCTCCCCAGATCTTCCTCCACTTTGCAACAATGAGTTGTGGTTCTGGAAACTGTGGCTCCCCCTGCCAGTTTCAATGTGATCCATGGGAGGTGTGCATCCAGCCTCCATGCTGCTGCGTGTCAGTCCCTGGAGTAATCATGCACTGTGACACAAAGCCTTGTGAAGTGAGCTGCCAATCCCACTGTGGCTGCAACGGTCTCGGCGGCTATTATGGTAGCTATGGATATGGTGGCTATGGTCATGGCTGCTATGGTAGTTATGGTCATGGGGGCTATGGCGGCTATGGTGGCTATGGTCATGGCAGCTGTGGCAACTATGGCTGGGCAAATAGATGCAATTACCGGTGCTGATAAACCTGCCATTCCCATCAAAGACCCAGAAGACATCTTCTGAAACACAAGTAACGACCCAGCAATGGACTCTCGGCAAAGATCTATGGCTCAGATGTTGCACCTGAGTGCCAGGAAGGTTGAGGATGCCCAGTCTCCCAAAGGCAATGACTGTGGCTGCTCCTCAGATTTCTAAACACTGAGGCCTTCCCTCTCTTTTGCCACATCTATCCTAATTTCATTCTGTTGGCTCTCAGGGATGTTCCCAACCCAACAGGAGAGTTTTTCCTCTCTTTTCTGCCGCTGTCTTTCAGTGCACCTTCACATCTTGTCTCACATTCTCTCTCATAATGTCTCCCCTGTTTCTACCTCTTAGTTTGGCTCACCTCCATGAGAAGATCTGTTGTAGAGGTGTTGGGGGTTGTGGCCAGCCCAATTTTGGAGGACTCCAGTTCCCAACATGCCTGCACGCTTAAACAATGTCCACAGTGAAGGGAGCTGTCATTCAGAACGATGGAGAACCATGTTGCCCACCTCCACTCTTTGGCAAAGGGTTCTTTGTTCTTTGGATACACTTGTCAACCAATGATGGGCGATGGGACTCAGTCCAGTCCACATCTGCCCGCCACAAGAACCTTCCACCATTTTGTAGCTGAATGTTAACTGTCCTGCTACTGAGGCCTCTTTGAGAAATCTGATTACATGTTCTCTTTAATCTTTTTCTGCAACTCTGATCCTTTCTATAACATTAAAAATCACTATGCATCATTTCTTGTGTTCTGTGTTTGTGTTGTGTTGTGTTGCATATCATATCAGCGTGTTATATTGCATTAGAGATTTGTGTTACAATGCCATTGTGGCCACACTGGAAGAGAGTGCAGAGCCTAGGGGCAGCCACTGCGAAGTCTCCTTTCCGCACCACCATGACTGGTGGGACTGTGGGAAGGGACGCTCCTGAAGATCACAGGATCCAAACAGTTTCATTTGAGAAAATACTCATTGCTGTCTTGGGAAAGAAAACTAAGGGCTCAACAGAAGGGGAGAAAGAGGCAGTGAGATGCCACCCCTTTCGCCTCCGACGGAGGCCGCATCAACCAAATGATGTGTCCTCCGTGAGGCATAAAAGGAACCCGTTCCCAGCAGGTTCTTTGTAGATTCGTGTAGGGCCCATTGGAGCTCTCGCGGGCACCGATAATGCAATGCGTGCGGTGCAGTGCCATTGGATGCTGCCCAACACGTACATCATCATGGCGGCCCCCTGTGTGGATCGCGGTGAGCCATGATTGTACCCGGACGCTCTGCTCTCCCAAACCCTAAAATCAGCCCCAGGCCGGCGCATAGCGCCATCTGTATTGCACCTATATCTACATCTAAAACTGCAGCATCAAGTGGCTTAAGTGTCATGGCTCAATGCAATGGAATGCCTGGATTTGTAGTACTGCAAATATTTAGTCTTCTCGCTGTGTTATGACATATTACAAAATATAAATTTTCACGATAGTTAAAGGAGTGTCTAAACTGCACAATTATGCAGTGTAGCTGCAGTTTCAGTAAACAATTGCCTTACTCCATGCATGGCTGATGGTTTCCGCCCCCTTTTTCCTCCAAGGACTGTGCGGTTGGGGCTGCTGCCACGGCCGGGCGGCTCTCTGGGCTCGTGTCTGCTTGCGCATCTGCGCACCATCCCAGAAAAGGGATGGCGGCAAGACCATGATTTACATAATCATTTACCAGCCCACATTTTGTTGACTTGCAGCTTGGTTCACCCTTTCATAACCATTATCTGACCCTTTGGTTTTCTAGGTTGCTCATATTGCCAAGCGAGGCTGATTTCTCCTTGGATGATGCTTTTATTTGAGTGGTGTGTTGCAACCATCCTCTTGCAAGTGCTGGAAATGGCATCCTAATAACTGCTTGTGCAACCGTTTGTACTGTCTTTGATGAAACCGGTAGTGATAATGCAACCTTCTCTCTGAAGGACCATTATACCATCTTGCCCAAATCTTACGTTCTTTGATAGGATTTTTTCTTTCTGTCTACCATCATTGCAGTGTGTGCAGGACAGATTTTTTTTGGGAACTCCCTTCCATGGAAGGCTAGGTTGGCCCCTCCATAATTTTGTTCCATCAGTAAACAAGACCTTTTTATTCTAACCGGATTTGGTTTTCTTCTGGGCATGGCAGAAGGATTCACCACTTAGCCATGGGTGAGACACATGCCCACGCTCAGCCCTAGAAAACCCTGTGACAGGTTCGCCTTCGGGTCACCATAGTGGGAACAACGGTGGAGTCTCCCCTTAGAGGTCTTCAAAAAGAGCTGATGGATGGCATCTGTCGGGGATGCTTTTGATGAGAGTTCCTGCATGGCAGAATGGGGTTGGACTGGATGGCCCTTGGGTCTCTTCCAACTCTATGTTTCTATGATTCTATGATTGTAGTCGCACAACAGCAAACTTCATTTCAATCTTATCTTTGACATGTGGTTTAAAATGCTTTAAATATCGTAATAGGGAGGCCGCATGGTGCAGTGGTTTGAGCGCTGGAGTAGGAGTAGGGTTTGATTCTTGGCTTGCCATGGAAGCCACCGGGTGACCTTGGGCAAGTCACGCTCTCTCAGCCTCGAGGATGGCCATGGCAAAACCTTGTTATGAAACTTGCCAAGAGAACCCCATGATAGATTCACTTTAGGGTCACTATAAGTTGAAATGACTTCAAGGCACATGAAACAACAAATTCAGTGTGTGTGTTTGTGTGTAGGTAGGGGTGTGTGTGTGTGTGTGTGTGTGGTGTGTGTATATACCTTCACCCCTCTGTTTTTGGGACTTGATGTCCGCAGTTTTGGTTATCCGCAGGAGGCAACCTCAATTAAGTTATGGTGTGCACATGCACAGCTGCGCAAGAGCGCATGGCCATTCGAACCTATGAATATCTGCAGATTTCAAATTCACAGGTGGGTCCGAATCACCTGCAAATTCAGAGGGGACTATATATATGTATGTGTGTGTGTGTATATAATATATGCAGAAGGATAGCCCCCAAACTTTAGGAAAACAATTCCACTTTCACTTGGTGCCAGAATATCAATATTGGTGCCCACTAGATCTCCAAAGGAGGGTATTGCATGTAAGAATGCAGAGAAGATCTACTTCCCACATCCTTACAACCGATGAGATCCTCTGGTGTCTTCCAGGGGTCTTACCATTCTGTAAAACATGGCAAGGGGGGGAAGGGGTTGCCAGACCGTTCTCTGATCCTTCCTGTACTTTCTAATGTATGGAATAGCTGCATGATGTGTCGATGTGGCTTTTTAAATAAGTCCAAAGAGCGGGAGAGAGTATGGGAATGCCAATCCCCCCAAGCTTAAGGGACATGTTGGTATCGCTTCCTGGATCCAGCCATAATGTGGTGGAGAATGCCGCCTAAATAAATACCACCATAAACACCACCACCCAGTGCATGTTAAACATTAATAGCTGTTGGTGAAGCCTTTTTTAAAACACCATGGCCCTTTATGCCTTTCCAACTCTCCCTATCAGGCTAAAGAGGTGTTTACCTCCAGAGTTACTGTTATGAGGTCCCGGGTGTGGTTTGAAGTTGCACCGCTCGCGCTTGCCATGAATCAGGGGCATGACCTTTCAAGGGGAAGCCCCAAGAGGGGTTCCCTGCTGCCGTTTAGTTTTTGTCTCCTTGAACGGGCCAACAACTCTGCCAGACCTACAGGGGGTATGTTTTTCTGGTTTCCTCCCCCAGCTCCATGTGTGTGTTGTTAGTTATGTGCCTTTGGGTTTCTAACTTATGGCACCCCTAGGAGAACCTCATGCCAGATCATAGAATCATAGAGATGGAAGAGACCGCAAGGCCAATCCATTCCAATCCCCTGCTATGCAGGATACACAATCAAAGCCTCCCCATCCAGCTCTGTTTAATGCCTCCAAAGAAGGAGATTCCATAACACTCCAAGGCAACATCTTCCACTTGAGATATTTAGAATAACAGAATCATAGGAGTAGCTGGAGGAGACCCCAAGGGCTATCCCTCTGCCAAGCAGGAACTTGCAGTCCAAGCATTCCATCCAGCCTCTCTTTAAAAACCTCCAAAGAAGGAGATTCCACCACTCTCCAACGCTCTTACTGCAAGGGTTCTACTAATGTGAGGTGGAATCTCTTTTCTGCAGCTTGCATTCATTCGTGTGTCCCATTCTCTGGAGCGCAGAAACCAGCTCTGCCACACTCATATTCAGCACCCATCAACATATTCAAAACAACAGGTCATGTTCACACCTCTTACCTGTCTCTTCTCCAGACACAACATGTGGAGTTATGGGAGTCATAGTCACACAAATACAGGAGGATAAGTTGCCCAAATATGGTCTAGGAAGTAAATGGAGTCCGAAAAGGGAGAGCTGATACATAAGTGCTGCTTTCAAGAGATTATTAAATATATTTCTTGACCATCATATCCAGAGAGAAGTTCAATGGAGGCGAGAACTGGCGGGAGCATGGGAGCATTAGGCAGAGTGGACCGTGGGCTCAAGTAGCCATTGAAGAGGACAGTGTGACCATTCCCTTTGGTCTTTTCCACTGCACTAGAGAACGACTGCTCTGATGCTGCACTGGCCTCATTCCCGTTAGAAATAAATCGGTTTGCGATCTTCATTGATGGATCGATTCGCAGCGGAGTGTGGTTCCCGCTACATTCACCCCGATTGCATTTTTTCCTGTGAAACAACTCATTTGTGGTTCACATTGAAGAACGAATCGATTCAAAATGGACCTACTCCAGCGGCCGAAGGGCAAATTTAAAGTGATTCTGATCTGCGCTTGGTTCACACTGCGAGGAATCGAGTGCCAAAAGACGTGGGAAAAAATCAGCATCAAAAAAAGACGCGGGTTAAATGGGTCTAGCGCATGCCCCGCCCTCCGAATTGCTCACGCCATTCGATTTAGTGTGAATGATGGTTATTTAAACGGTTCAAATTTGCGATGGTTTAAAATGTAGTGGGAACGAGGTCGTAGTGGGTCTTTCTTCTACTCTCTAACTCTGTTCTAAGTCATAACGGTGGACAAGATTGTCCCATCGGTGAAGTGAAGTAAAGCTCAATTGGCATCCCATTTTGCTTTTGTATGTGGAAGGAGATGGCAACGGGGTATCTTAGGCTTTCTCTTAGGTGTGAAAAGGTCTTTGAAGGCCAGGATGTGGGCAGTTTCACCAGTACTTCTATGTTCCTTCTGATGACACTCTTGCATAAGCCAAGCTTCCATGGATACGTGTGCGTTTTGTCCCTCCCATATTTTTTGTCACGGTTTCAGGATCTTGCAACTTGCCTCGTTCCATTAAAACCAAATGCAGTGTCCAACAGTTACGGGACTTGGGTGTGATCTCTACCACAAGTGTAAGCTGGTATTAAGCATAGCCTGGGCATGGCCAAAGGGTGCGCCACCTCCCCAGGATGCTGAAGAGAGGTATAAAAGAGCATCCCATCCAGACCTTTCCATCAGCTTCTCTTCACTCCCAAGGAGAGGCATCTCCACAGCTTCTCCTTGGACAACCAGGTATGTTATGAGCAAATCTCCTCTCTCCTTCTCCCTCTCTTTTCCCTCTCTCTGACAGATAGATGTCATTGGTTTTTGATTCCTTTAAGCTAGGGCTTGAGAGGTGAATGAAAGGCCGAATGAGCTAGAGGCAAGGAAATGGCTGAAAGACACATTTTGGGACATCGAGAAACCCTGAGCAGAATAATCCCAGACGGATGAAGAATTTTGCATTTTGGGACTTTTTTCTCTGCAAAAAATTCGCCTGGGATTGTTTGTGCAGAACAGCCGTTTCTGTTTGGAAAATAAAATTTCAACACAGAAATATGAATCCTGTAAAGGAAAAAATGCTGTTTACTGTGCGGAATGTGCTGCAACCGGGGATACATTCTGCTTTTGAATTCACAAACGGTTGATTTGCCTAGAAAATGGCATCTTCCCGAGAATTCAAGATGAAAGACCTGAAGATTTGAGAAATCAAACAAGGGAAAATGTTAATAACCGCAAATGTACTTGTGTTCGCAGCCAAATACTGTGAAAGACACCGGTTCTGGAGATGTGACCTTTCACATTCACAATTTCCAATTGAAAGTCTGAAATCCTCCAGAAGAAGAACTGTAATTCCCAGCATTCCTCACCTTTCTATGTGCTGACTAGAAGCTGCTGGGACTTCCAGTCGAAACTGAACATTAAGGCCATAGGATTCCTTCCCCTGCCACACTCCACTGATGGTTCTATATCTCCTCTCACCCTTTCTTTTCTCTCCCCAGATTCCTCCGCTTTGCAACAATGAGTTGTGGATATGGAAACTGTGGCTCCCCCTGCCAGTTTCAATGCGATCCATGGAGGTGTGCATCCAGCCTCCAGCTGCAGTGTCAATCCCTGGACCCGTCCTGCACTGTGACACAGCGCCTTGTGAAGTGAACGTCCTCCCACTGTGGCTCCAACGGTCTCGGCGGCTTTGTGGTGGCTATGGATTATGGGCTATGGTGGCTATGGTAATGGCTACTGTGGCGGCTATGGTATGGCTACTGTGGCGGCTATGGTTTGGCGATATGGCTGTGGAAGTAGCTATGGTTATGGTAGTGTGGCTCTGGTTATAACCGATGTGGCTGGAGAATGGATGTGTTTCGGGTGCTGGTAAACCAGCCATTCCCATCAAGGCATCTTCTGAAACACAAGAAATGACCCAGCCATGGACTCTTGACACAGATCTGTGGCTGTGCTTGGGCTGGTCCAGAAAGAGGTGCATGCTCAGTCTCCCAAAGGCATGGGCTGGGGTTGCTCCTCGAACCTCTGAACCCCCAGGTCTTCCCTCTCTTTTCATATCTGTTCTAATTTCATTCTGTTGTCTCCCAGATGTTCCCAACCCAAAAGAACCCTTTTCCTCTCTACTCTTCTGTTGTCTTTCAGAATCATTCAGCATTTTAACTCACATTCTTCGTCCATAATGTTAGCCTCTGCTCCTTCCTCTTTGTCGAGTCTCACCTCCATGAGAAGTTATGTTGCCAGGTGGGGGGCAGGGTTGTGGCCAGCCAGATGTTGAGGGACTCCGTTCCCATCATGCCTGACCGTATGGCCAGTGGCCAGGAACGAGGGAGCTGTAGTTCAAGAACTATGGAAAACCCTACGTTCCCCACCTTCCAACTTCTATGGAGAGGTTCTTTGGATGACTTGTCTGTTGTGATGATGGGTGATGAGACTCAGTGGAGTCCACTACAATCCCCAAGGAACTGTCACCATTGTGTAGCTGAATGTTGTCTGACCTGTTAGCTCTAGTAATGCATGTGCAAGTCTCTCAGGATGTCCTTACTCCTTTTAATATATTTCTGAAATTCTGTATCCTTTCACTATCAATAAACCCCCCCCCATCATACTTCATATTACTTGTGTTCTCGTTTTTTACCTGGTGTGTGGTGCAGTATCAGACATCTTCCCATGCCTGACATGATTTGACATGGTCACACAATAAAGACCCTACACCAGACTATGGGATGGTATTAAGTATCCATTGTGGTGCTATGAAATCAACCTGGCTTTTACTCCTTTCCTGAAGGTGTGGGTTGCCATTCATAAAAATCAGTCTGAGAAGCAATTTGGGAATGCAGAATGGTTGCTCATGTTGGTAAGGGTCTGTTGGCTTCTAAAGACAGAGAAAGGGAAGGATGCTTCACAGTTGCAAGGAGAAGAAGCACTCGGAGGGATGGGGCTTGCATCCTAAATGTCCTTTGTTAATTATTTATTCCTTCTCCCCTTTCCCTTCCTCTTCATTTATACCCTTCCTTTCCCCCAAAACCGATTCAAGGAGGCTTACAATCTAAAGCAATATGTAGAGAGATCTTCTGGCACCTTTGAGATGAACTGAATAAAGACTTTGGCAGCAGGAGCTTTCATAGACTTAAGTCCATGAAAGCACCTGCTGCCAGCTTGTTTCTTTCTATTAGTCCCTGCGAGTGAAGGGATCCCCGGTGTTCCTAGCGTGGCTGCTCATTGTTTGTCATGGCAGGAGTTGCATTCACTGGGTGTGACCCTTCCATGCATCTTCGGTTGGTGGCCTGTTCTAGCATTCCCATGAGTTCTGTGTTAGGTTTCCTATCCAACTCCTCCTTCGTATAACCCAATTCATGGAGCTGCCTCCAGATGCTGACCCTCATTTCCTGGACTGACATCTTTGGTATCTCAACTCTTTCAGGCGAACCCCTGGGTGGGCCTTTGTTATCCTTACGAAAGGGTTGTTGAAACTGAATTTGTTGTTGTTTTCTGCTGGCAATGGTTGTGAGGAGGGCCCTGTATTCTGATAAGTTACAGTGTGGATAGGGTCTCCCTTCTTGTCTGCCTTCTTCCCTATGGCCCTGGACCCTATTCCTGAGGCTGCTGCCGTCATTCCCTTGGCCAATTCCATTTGTGCTTCCCTGGTCCAGTATGCTTGGGATGCTTTGTTTATGTATTCCATGAACTCTCCCCAGCTCATGTTATGGAGCTTGAGGGACGGAGCGGGTCCTAGATAGGTCTTTGAGGCACTGTTTAGTCCTTGATACATGTCACGAATGATATCAAGATCATTCATCACGGGCTGTCCTTTCTTATTCAAGTGTATGACTCCTGACAGGATCCCCAACATCTTTTTCCTGGCTACATAAGTATCTGGCAGTTGCATCTCAGTCTGGTATTTTGCCTTTAGGATAGTTCCTGGCCACAAAATCTGCACTATCCTAGAGATCCAATCAGGTTACCTAAGTCGTAATTGGAGACTGCTGCTTCAAATGGGCCAGTGTAGCTGGGATCTAAACACAGCATAGCCACTTGAGTCAAATCCTGTCCTTTTGCCTTAGGGTAAGACAGAATGACAGTGGACATCCAGTGGACTGCGGTTTGGGTGTTCAGCCTCCCAACTGGTCGGCTACCGTCTTAATCTCTGCGAGAGTCCAACTGACTGTCTCAATAAATGTTTTGGTAACTGTGCCATCATCAGCCATTTGTTTTCTCTCTACCCAATTTGTAAGGATATCTGCTCAAATTTTGGGGAATATTAATTAGCTCAACACACCAATATCGGGCTCCTTACAAGTACCCTTTCTGGACCGAATCCCAGCAGTGTTTACCAAGGGACCAGGACTTCCAGGAACTGACGCAGAGGCAAAGTCTTTGAATTTTAAGCTAGTTTATGATGCACAGGGGGACACACACTCACACATATACATGCACTCTTGCAATCACTCAAGGCTAATAGAAGAAAGGGAGGAAAAGTGGAGAGAGAACACAAGGCCTTCTAATGGTAATACTCGCCGGAGATGGTTTCCCTCGGAATCAAGGTAAATGCAGCAACACTGAAGGAAAATGGGAAAGGGGTGCATGGACCCACGCCAGGAGAAGCAGACTGACAGAGTGCCTGCCTGCCAACAACATGGAACCCAGAACAAAGGAAAAACTGGATCTTAAATAGGTTCCTAGTCATGTACTCAGCAGAGGTTGTTGTCCTACATCAAAGCAAAACCAAATTTACACATCACTTGATCCATAGACATCCTCTGCCATGGGAAAACTATTGATACTGGAATGGCTTGTATCTGTGAAACATCTCCCAGTCATAAATCTGTCTCATAGGTGTGAAGGAATCTACTTGTTTGCAACTCCTAGCTAAGGCTTGCTGCCTATGTGGTCTCTCCACTTTCAGGTCATGGCAGCTGAGGGGCATCTCCCATAATGCCTTTCCATTAGGGTCATAAGGAGACATACCTTCACCCTATAGATGCAGGACTTGCTTAGAGGCCAAGTGATGCCAGGGAAGAAGGGCCACCTGATTACCTCCGCAGATGTATTTTGGGATAGAGATTTGTGGGGGTATTTTTATAAAATTCCAGACTTGATAACAAGTGCAACGTCCTTACAAACATTAATAACATTTTCCGAAAAAGGACAAGGACTGTTAAGCAACAGTTCAAGAAAAACAATGCAACACATTCCAAAGCTATTCCTTTATTTTGGATACACACACACACACACACACACACACACACACTTATCCGTCCACATTCGCTAGGGTTAGGGGCACAAGACCCCTATGAATATGGAAAAATTGCAAATAACAAAAACACCATGTATTGACCCAAGAGGACACCTCTCTAGGAATCTCTAGGTCCTCCGGCGCAACTCTGTGATCAATGTCTGACAAGCACTGACCATAGAATTGCACTGGAGGAGCTACAAAGGCCTAGTAGAGTCTTCTCTCTAAGAATCTCTCGGTCTTTCGGTGCAACTTTTAGTTAAAGTTGACCATAGAGTTGCACTGGAGGAACTGCAAAGGCCTAGTTGAGTATTCTCTCGAGGAATCTCTAGGTCTTTCGGTGCAACGTTTGGTTAAAGTTGACCATAGAGTTGCGCTGGAGGACCTAGATATTCCTAGAGACAACATATAAATCAAATCCGTGAATAATCAAATCCGCAAATATCAATTCTGCAAATATGGAGGGATGAGTGTATACACATATTCCAAAGAGCAAAGCTTGATTTTGCCATTGTATATAAGGAACACAATTTTGCTACACCAGCACAACAACAACACTGTTTTACTACACCATTGTATATAACTGGAATTGAGCATCCATAGATTTTGGTATCCATGGTGCCTCCTGGAACCAAACCTCAGCAGATACCAAGGGCCCACTGTAATGACATTTCTACATGGTTTTTCAAACCCATTTCCCTAATGAGTGCCTTGATTTCTGCCTTCCACCTCCTTTATTCATTTTCTCCATTGACTAAGCCTAGGAAATCAGGCTGAGATTTTCAATCAGCCACATATATATTTATGTATAACTAAGTTAACTAAGTAGCATCCTTTGGCCTGACCTGATCTCAATCCGGACTTACTGGGCATCGACCACTGCAAGTGACTGGGATCTGTTCTCCAATCATTTGGGATGGCCATAGTTTAAGGGTACAGATAACAAGGCGTAAGGCACCAGAGACGAGATATCGCCCACACACGCTTTCATTATCCCTGGCGATAAAATGGCTTTTTTAACCAATGGAAGAATTTATAACGTGCTTTCAGGACTACAACACCCAGAATCCTCTGCTGGCTGGCAACTATAGTCCAGAGAAGGCCATGTCCACCTGAAATCCCATTTGCTCTCTTCTAAGAGGGTTCCTTGGAAGATGTTCTGCCACTTGTCAGTTTCTGGTTTGACTGTAAACCTGCTATTGCATCCCTGACATTTGCATAGAAATGTGTCCCGGGGCTAAAAATGTCCTTCTGAAAAACCACTCATGGGTGGAATAAAGATGTCAGAGACCTGCTTCTGGCTTCCCAATCCTTGGGGTGCCTTAAAAAGATCCCAGTGTTTGTCTTGTCCCTTAAGAAGCACATAAGGTTGAGAAGGAGCTGAGTCCTGTGCCCCTCATATCTGATCCAGTGATGGTGAACCTTTTAGAAGCCGAGTGCTCAAACTGCAACCCAAAACCCACTTATTTATTGCAAAGTGCCGTGTCCCTCTGGCTTTCTAGTGACAAACTCTGGCAAACTCTGTGCTGGGGCGATGGCACATGTGCCCACAGAGAGGGCTCTGAGTGCCACCTCTGGCATGCAGGCCATAGGTTCACCATCACTGTTAGACCCAGGGAACCATTGGCCATCCATGGAGTGAGGCAATTCTTCACTGAGGCTGCTGCTACGTTGCATAATTTCTGCAGTTAGACGCTTCTTTAACTGTCCTGGACACCTAGGATTTGTAGTATGTAATCATCATCATCATCATCATCATCATCATCATCATCATCATCATCATCATC
>NC_056530.1:10121379-10123615 GCF_019175285.1 Sceloporus undulatus
TTTTTATTTATTTATTTATATCCTGCCTCTCCCTTTTGAGGATCGAGGTGGGTAACAGCAGAGATTGGTGCAAATACCAAAAATAGCATCAGAGCTCTCTGTTAGAGAAGGCGAAATATCTCAAAGTACTAGAGATCCAGGAATTCCATTGCATTAAGCCATGGCACTTGAAACTTTGTCAAACCATTTTGATGCTGCAATCTAGATGTAGATTTAGGCCCAGTACAGAGCGCCACTTTGTGGTGGCCTGAGGTCAAATTAGGGCTCAGGAGCACAGAGCATGCTCACGCTCTGTTCTCTCCCGGCATCATTTTGGCACGCTCATGTTCACATGTTGCATGCACAATGATGTGCCTTGTGCATCATGCTTAAATGATGCGGCGCACAAGAGTCATCACCGCAACCCTCCAGGGTGCTAATGGCGCCTTGGCAGCGATGTGGAAAGGAGCTGCTTTTCACAGCTCCTTTTTGGGGCAGATGGTTTCTGCGCCTTTGCGGTTGATGCAGCAACAATCCGGGGAAGAAAGGGGCGGACTGTCTGTATCCCCCCTTTGTTTTCTTTCCCAAGATAGCAATGAGTATTTTTTCAAATGAAACTGCTTGGGTCTTGTGATCTTCAGGAGCATCCCTTCCCAAAGTCCCACCAGTCATGGTTGGTGCGGAAAGGAGACTTCGCAGTGGCTGCCCCTAGGCTCTGCAACTCTCTTCCAGTGTCACCACAATGGCATTGTAACACAAATCTCATACTCTAATGCATTATAACACTCTGATATGATATGCAACACCAAACACAACACAAGAACACAAGAAATATGATGCATAGTGATTTTTAATGTTATAGAAAGGATACAGAGTTGCAGAAAAAGATTAAAGAGAACATGTAATCAGATTTCTCAAAGATGCCTCAGTAGCAGGACAGTTAACATTCAGCTACAAAATGGTGGAAGGTCCTTGTGGTCTGGGCAGATGTGGACTGGACTGAGTCCCATCGCCCATCAATTGGTTGACAAGTGTATCCAAAGAACCAAGGACCCTTTGCCCAAGAGTTGGAAGGTGGGCAACATGGAGTTCTCCATCGCTTCTTGAATGACAGCTCCCTTCATCTGTGGCCATTGGTTAAGCTTGTCAGGCATGTTGGGAACTGGAGTCCTCCAAAATTGGGCTGGCCACAACCCCCAACACCTCTACAACAGATCTTCTCATGGAGGTGAGCCAAACTAAGAGGTAGAAGCAGGGGCTGAACATTATGAAGAGAGAATGTGAGACAAGATGCTGAAGTGCACTGAAAGACGCTGGAATTGGGCATACATTGATGTCGGAGTATAACTCGGTTATAGTTTGTTGTGGGTTTTGGGGGCTATGTGGCCATGTTCTAGAAGACTTTCTTCCTGACGTTTCACCAGCATCTGTGGCTGCCATTTTCAGAGAATGCTTGCCTGGAAATAGTTGGCGAAACATCAGGAAGAAACTCTTCTAGAACATGGCCACATAGCCCCCCAAACCCACAAAAAAGCATTATGTATTCCTAGACAGAGAGGAAGGTCAGAGTATATTGCCTTTGGGGCCTCTTCCTATTCATAAGATCTTATGACTCTATGGCCCGTTACAGACTGCCCAAAAGGGGTGGTCTTGGGCCGCTGCCAGTTGCAGCGCGGAGGAGCTGCAGCAGCCAAACCGCGCGACTCCTCCGTGCTGCAAAAAAGGAGTGCAGAAATCGCACTCCTTCCGGCAACCCGGAAGAGCCGCCACAAGTGCCAAAGCGCACACTCGTGACGGCTCTTCCAGGTTTAGATGTCCGGACGCTGTGCGTCCGTTACATCAAGATGGCCGCGCACATCTGTATAGGGCGTTGCCATCTTGCCATACGAAATACGCGCGAGGGGAAAGGCGCGTCCGGAAGCGCCGCCCCTCGCGCGTATTCCTGGCGCAACGACGGCGCTGCTTAGGCCTGTCTGTAAGGCGCCTATGGATTTCTTCTCAGAGGAGACTAAGTTGGGCCGCTCTTAATGTTTTTTGGTCAAGGCATTGGTCTTTATTTACACAAGGCATTGGTGTTCAACTGACTGTGTTGGAAGAGTCTTTCAATAGGTCGCTCTGGACATTGATCTTACATTTTATATGTATTTTTAATATTATATATATATATATATATATATATATATATATATATATATATATATATATATATCAGTGATGGTGAACCTTTCGAGTGCCCAAACTGCAACCCAAAACCCAC